>NW_028281273.1:0-312500 GCF_059751285.1 Brachycentrus maculatus | reverse complement strand
ATATATTACTCGTAGAAATGCGATAGAGACGATAAACTTAATATATTTTAAAAACATTCAGATTAATGAAATCTCTTCGTGGTAAACTCATTTTAAATGTACTGATTTAATTATAATATTAATCTACTTCAATTATACAGCAAAATTCAGTAGATTAAGGCCCAGTATTCGTTAAGTCGCTTCATTCGCCCGACGACCACCGGAGTGGTCATATGTCTCTTAAAGCCCGATTTTTTTAAAGAATGTAAATTGGATTTTTTTGTTAAATATATGGTACTTATATAGAAAAAATATTTTTATATTTATTTTTTAACGCCTCACCTTTCAATAACTCTTTTCTTTTCAAAAACATAAAATTATTTCGATGATTAACTTAACAATGCGTAAACGCTGTTTTATCTATGCAATACTGTCCTCTGTAGTTTAGTAGTCAAACTAGTATAATTTTGAAAAGATTTTTGATTTTTAACCGTACATTACTGCCCTCTGCAGTTAAGTAGTCAAACTAACAAATGTCAGATGTCAAACATTTTTTTAAGGATTTCAAATTAGTCTTTTCACTGTTTCACTGGATATTTTTTGCTGCGCACATTTGCACTTGAATCATTCACTTCACTCTTTAATAATAGCTATATCGTACTTGTGTGTTACCACAATCTTTAAAATGAGGAAAAATCAGTAATTGTGGAGGTACCAACTTGTCACAATACTGAAATTTTGTAATCGCTTAGCGCTGATTCGTTTAGCGTACCATTTGTTGGTACGAATTGCCCACGCTAAGCGAGGTATTACTGTACCTATTATAGATATTTTATTACAAATTATTACGATATTTAACGATGAACTTGAATAGAGTTAAGTATGTTGTTGAAGAATCTAAATATGTACTGACTTTTTGATTCTCCTTCTTGCAGGCGTCCTGGTAGTCAATGTTACCTGGAGAGGTAAAACCTACGTCGGAACACTCCTAGATTGCACGAGACATGATTGGGCACCACCAAGGTAAAACAATACATAATATTATTCTGGCTAATTAACAGACGTGTATTTCATTAATTAGTTTGTTTAATTTTAAATTGTGAATGTCAGTATTTATTTTATTTATACTTAGGCACAGTGTTAATACTGTGCATCAATTGTTGTAGTTATGAATTATTTTACTACGAGTATATTTACATATCTCGTATACAAAGTCTTGTATACTGGGCTTACGAATTCATTATCGCTTCATGTATGTAAAACTTTTTACATTTTACCTATTATTTTGTACAAAAAGTGAACATTTAAAGAAGTCAATCAAAAGGTGTAAACCCTGTAATTACCCATATCCCCATCTCAAAAACTTATTACGAAATTTCGATAACAACTCTGTTTTGGAGTTGTTCCAGAATTTATGTATTCAAATATGAAAATATTGTTAAATGGAAATGTATTTTGTAGGTTTTGCGATTCTCCTACCGAGGAGCTGGACGCCCGCACGCCCAAGGGGCGCGCCAAGCGGGGCAGGGGCGCCGCGCCCGGGGGAGATCTGAGCAACTTCACGGAGACGCGCTCTTCCGTGCACAGCAAGCTGAGGAACGGGGGCGCCAAGGGCAGGCGGGGCGGGGCCGCGGGGAGCGCCGCGGTCCCGTGCAGCCCCCGGGACGCCGCGTCGCCCCCGCCGGCCGCGCGAGCCTCGCCCTCCCCCGCCCCCGCGCCCGCGCCGCCCGCGCCCCCCGCCCCGGGCAAGAGGAAGACGCGCGCCCCCGAGGAGGACTCCCCCGCCGGCAAGCGGCGCGCGCCCTCGTCCCCGCCCGCCTCGCCCGCGCTGCTCGAGTGCCCCAAGCCCAACTGCTCCAAGAAGTACACGCACATCAACGGCCTGCGCTACCACCAGTCGCACGCGCACGGGCCCGTGGACGAGGACGAGTCCAAGGACGCCGCCTCGCTGTCGGAGAACGACGAGTGCGGCGCCGAGGCGCCCAGTCCGGCGGGCCCCGCCAAGTCGCCCGAGAAGCCGCCCGACACGCCCAAGAAGGAGGACCGGCCGGAGCCGCTCACGCCCGCCGCCACGCCCGTGCCCTCCCCCGCCGCCCGCGCCGCCACGCCGCCCGTCCCGCCGGCCGCCGCGCCGCCGGCTCCCACGCCTGCCGTGCCGGCCGCCCCGCCTGCCATTCCCGCCATCCCCGCGGACGCCAAGACCCCCCCCGTCAAGCCGGGGGTTTTGCGGTTCGGGCCGCAGGAAGAATTCCCTGTCGCTAACTTTGTCAATAAGCCTCCGGTAGCTTCTCCCATAGTGGTGGCTCCGATCCCCGCCAACGCGGCCCCCGTGGCCATCCGCCCGGCCGAGACGGCTCCCCGACAGTTCTCGGTGCTGACGCAAGGTCTCCAGCAGGGTCCCTCCCCTGTCCAGGCGCCTCCGCAACATCCGGCCCATTTGCCGCATCCCGCTCACATTTCTCACCCCCCTCTCGCGACACTTCCCGCTGTCAATCACATACAGCATCCCTCTCAGCCAAATTTGCAAACGGATTCCACTCTCCCTCAAAATATCGGCCCTCCGAATCAGCAAAAAGGTCCGCCTCCTTCGCCGCAAAACTCCCAATTCAAAGTGAAACCGACGGCGGCTCTCATGCCCACTGATGATAAGAAAATTCCGGATAGCGGCGCTAATAAGGTTCAGGGATTCAAGAAATCAACCAAAAGTAGAAAGTCTCCGGGAGGAAGTCCCCATCCGCCCGAACGGCCTCCTTTCGGTATGGAACAAACGGGTCGGGAAGAAGTACAGAGTCCCGCTTATTCCGATATATCGGACGACAACGCGCCCGTGATGGATAACGAAGTGGACAAATCTAAAATATTATGCGAGAAAAAACCCGACGGGGTACCTCAGTTGCCGCACGGCATCCGACCCGGGTACATGTACCCCTACTACGGGCAAGCACCTTACTTAGTGCCTTCCGTGCAAAACCAGTCCATGGCGGAAACGAAGATAAAAGACGATCCTAACAAGCTGCCTGATGGCAAGACTCTTTGCGAGAACGAAATCAAGAGAGAGGCTCCTCCGGACAATATACCGTCGCAAAAGTTGATGCAACATTATTATTCGTACGGCTTCATGCCGGGGTATCCTTACAACATGGACCCGAACTACGGGCCGGTGTCCATGGTGCCCGAGGACAAGCTGAAGGAGCAGCAGGAGAGGGAGCGCGAACGGAGCAAGGAGAGCCCGAGTCCCGCCGAGCACAACAGCGGGAAGCCTCCTCCGGCGTCTCCGCAGCAGGGCATCATGTCCGCCGGCAAGCCCAAGCCCGACATGATGAAGGACGGGAAGCACCCCAACGAGAACCACCAGATCCTGAAGGAGAGCATAGAGATGAAGTCCCAGATGAACCCTTACTTGTACCAGCGGCACCAGCAACACCAGCAACACCAGCAGCACCAACAGCACCAGCAGCACCAGCAGCACCAAGCGCAGCAGCAAGCGCAACATCACCAGGAGGATGTTAGGAGGTAATTATTATCCTTTTCTTGAATGTTTTTCACAGGTATTGTGGCACATTTATGAACTTAATAAAATAAAACTAGAGCATTCTTTTAAACCACTTTTTTTATTGATAATCCAACCAGTTTGTGTCGGGTTGTGGTCCCGTGGCTAGTGTTTAGTCAGAGTTTCTCGGTTCGAATCCACTCTACCACAATTTGATACCTATTTTTAACAATTAGCCGCTTAGGCTCACAGAAATAGTATGAAATTGAAGTATTTTTGTAAATAATAAAAACACAAATATTTCTCTTTTATTTAAAAACAATAAAAAAGTTTTGACAAGAACATTGTCATCATTAGGGATGAACATGTACAAGTTCTAGTTTTATTTTTATTATTTATTTTATTATTATCCCTTTGTAAAAATTTTGCCATTTGAGAAATTAAATTAGTAACAGCACAACGGTAACAAAACCAATATTTTTTTTTATAAAAAATGGCTTTATTTCAACTTTGCAATTAAATATATTTTTATTTTTTGGAATGGAAATAAAATCTATTGTTTGAAAGGAGACTTCTCTTCTTTGAAAACTTGACGCTCAACGCTGATAATGTTGGTTAGTGTCTTACTAAAAATCTGTCAATAAGTACTTTTTTATTCTTAGATTAAAAAATGGGATCTATAATTATTGAATAGAGTTTAAATACAAGAAAAAATTGGAGTGATATTTTTCTGCATACCTCAATGCATTTAATAATAACAATAATAAATTTGGATAACTTATATAGCACCATTTTCGTAAAATACTACCTCAAGGGCGCTTCACTGTGAATGAATCGGGGAAAATATTATGGTGGAAATGATTTAGCAAACAAATGTGTTTTTAGTTTTTTTCTAAAGATCTCACTCTCTCTGTTTCTAACCATTGGTGGAAGAGCATTCCACGCCATCGGGCCCGCAACAGCAAAGGCACGCTCGCCAAATTTAGTGCGCTGGTTGCGAGCTGGTAAGATCACTTTGCCCATGCAGTTGTCTATCGACCAATTCATCTGGAATACACAGCTGTTTTAGATACTCTAGAGCCATATTGTGTATTGATTTATACATGAGTAGACTTTGTAGAGTAGTATTTGGGACAAGACCTAGAAAGAATCTTCCTACATTCTGCTGTTCCAGTTATTTTACGGTAATCTTTCTGCCGGTTGACATTTGCCATTCGTATCATGACTGTGGCCTTAAACAGTTTGACTTTTAGAATAAGAGAAAGATAAAAGTGGCATAGTATTGTTGGGTCGATGTTCAACTCCATATAGTAATAGTTACCACGTTGCTACCGTGCTGGAGAGCCCAGGTTCGATTCCTAGGTATAAATGTATTTTCACTGTAATATTTATTTAATTAATTACCCTGGGCGTACGACCGATTACCTGAAGCGTAAGACTGATTACCTTGCATTCGTATAATTACCGATCAACATAAACAAACATCGCATCAATTTGACGCACTTCCTTATGCACCATTGGGTGCAGATGAGGGTATGAAGAAAAAGAAGGCATGGTTGGGTAGATGAAACTGGTATTATAGGTTTGATTCCAACCGATAGCAAAATTAATAAAACGAAGATTTGTTTTGTGTTGATTTTTGCGTTTGTGGTGTATTTTTCTTAATTTCATTCCCCATCGGAAAAGAGGCTTTGCGGGTTATTCCTTTTAATATGAATAAGAGTATGTAGTTAATTATAAATATTAATTTTTAAATTTCAGATATTACATGTCATTGGAACAGCAAAGACGAAAAGAAAGCTCGATGGGTCCGGATCCTGGGAAACCGGGTGCTCCGCCGCAGCAGGGGTCCGGCAAGCCGCAGGGAGGGGCTCCCAAGGCGCCCACCCCCAAGGAGGGAAAGCAGGAAGATAGCTCCAAAGGGAACAAGGAGGACACCAAGCCCATCAAGCAGGAGGGGCAGAAACCTACCATGGAGACCACGGGCCCTCCGCCGCCTCCCACTTCGCAGTATTACTTGCATCCCTCCTACATGCAGCCGCCCCAGTACGGCGGGCTGCCCTTCGACCCCATGTACCGCACGCTCAACCCCATGCTGGTGTCGGGGCCGTACGGGCCAGGGCCCTACCTGCACCCCGTCCCGCTGCCGCGCTATCCCGGGCCTGAGGACCTGAGCCGGCCGCCGCCGCCCGCCAAGGCGCTGGACCTGCTGCAGCACCACGCCTCGCAGTACTACTCCTCCTCGCACAAGATCCACGAGCTGCAGGAGCGCGCGCTCAAGTCGCCCACGCCCAAGGCGGGCGCGGCGGGGGGCAGCCCGGGCGCGGGCGCGGCGGGCGCGCCGCCGCCGGGGGCGCCGCCGCCGCCCGCGCCCGCTAAGCCGGGGGGCACGCCGCCCGCGCCGCCCGCCGAGCCCGGCAAGGACGCGCGCTCGCCCCCGCCGCAGCGCCATGTGCACACGCACCACCACACGCACGTGGGCCTGCCCTACACCCTGTACCCGACCCCCTACGGAGGTAAGCCCCTGGTGCGCCCCTGACAATAGCCCCTGCCCCCGGCGCCCGCCCCCGCCCCTCCGGCGGGACGGGCGTAGAGACGCTCCCGCCCCGCTGTAAAGAAAGAACATTATCCGAACTCGCGGCGGAACCGGCGTCTCTTGGTAGCGTTACATTATAGACTCGACTTGAAATCTGGATTTTCATTCTTGAATTATTACCTTCGTAATATAAAGTGTCGAAAATTATAAAGTAAGTCGATGCGCCAAATTGGAGGTGGGGAACCTAATGGACAATTACTTGGATGTGAATTTTAAAACTATTTTATCGTTTAGTAAATATTAAATTGTGACGAGTTTAAAAACAATGAATCGACGGTCTCCGAGAACTATTGGAACTCACTCCGACTCTGTAATACGAATAGTGCTCATAATGTGGCGATTTGAAGCGATTGCTTATTTTTGTACACCATATTGGTGGTTAGAAAATATTGCATTATTGTGTTTTAGAATTTGCGTTAGTATTAAGTATCGGTTAAAAGTGATAAAAGTGAAATAAATTAAACAACAGTAACACTCGGGTTCATTATCTTAAGATTACTTTAGTAAACATAATCAAAGCAGTATTTGTGCTATGTTAAGAAATAATTTTTTAGGTGTTGTAGACAAATCTGTGATAAAATGTTCATTTTTACTTTGTAAATACGTTAATTTGAAAATTGGATTCAGTTTCTAACACTCGGCTTATTAGAGATGCTACTTATTAGAGGCGATGTGTTCTGTTGTATGGATATTTTTGTACTTAAATTTTACATAGAAGAAATGTTTGTTAAAGTCTCGGCCTTTCGGATATATACATCGGTGTGTGATTAGTCGCTCTCCTGCCTGATAGTCTATAGCCTCTAGTGACAGCTTGTACATGCCAACCTCCCAATCATCGCGAGAAATAGACCTTCTTCGCTTTCATCTTGTTTTCTCTCAACTTTACTCCATTACCGCTAAAGTCTTAATCGAAAATTCAGATGCACAATTGTCCATACGGGTGTTTTATTATTATCGTTTATATCTATAAGACTACCTAGGCATTTATGAAGGATAACTACTAAAGTTTTAGGAGAGTTATCTCGATTGAATACTATAAATATTAAATTAAACACTAAGTCCGTCATTAGAGTATCGATTAAATAATAGTCATTACAAAAATATTATTTTGCTACATCTGTGATAAGCATTTAATGACTTTGTAATCCGATAATGAATGTCTGTTTGAAGTTGTGTCACGAGCAGAGTGTGGAACGTGTGGCGAGTGAGAGGAAGGTGCGAGAGGTCGCCGTGACTAATGGAGGCTGTTTGTGTTGCAGCAGCCGCAGTCCTAGCTAGTCAGCAGGCAGCCGCGGCCACGGTTGTTAATACATTCCCGCCCAAGTGAGGGAGGCATCGGCTAGGCGCAGCGAGACTAGTAGTAGCAGGGCCTCTAGACCCCGCCGCTAACCTAGAAACATTCTAGTGAGTGCTCAGTGCTCAGTGTCGCATCCGTTCCACTCCGCTTAGACTCGATGATTGTTCTTTAGGTCTATTCATTGTGATACATTTCTTGTTGTACCTGTCTATCAACTCTTTGTAAAAGTTATTTCGATAACCCTGTACGCTTATTAAGGTTAAATGTTACATTTTAATTCCCTTATGCGGATTCCGTGTATCAGTAACCACAATTGTTTCTCCGTGCGATACGTTTCTGGAAAGTCGCATACTGAATTCGGAATGGTAACTCGGTCAAAGATACTAAAATCAGTTCATCAATAATCTTCGGCTGAAGTTATTCGACTGTTTATTTTGACTGCCTGCCTCATTTTTTTGTTTTTATATCTGCATTCCACGAAAGCGAACATGATTGTATAAATAATTTGTAAATTAAATGTGATGGGTGTGGTGTATTAGAGTGCACAAAACATTGAGTGTTGTAAATCCCATGTAATGTTAAGTTGACAATGTGATTCGTTTACGGAAGAAAACCGCACTTAGGGTCCTTATTTTATTATTTTTATTTCATTTTGTGGATTAAGATAAAACTCCTCGAGTCGAAATATCTTGACAATGTCTCGCATTTGTGTTGTAAATAGTGTAAGTAAAGGCTTAAAACTCACAGTCATAGTTTGTCAATACCTGCTGTAGACTGAATACATCATTTATGACAATGTGCATAATTTATGATTGAAAACAAAAAAATAAATATATTGATTGTGTATTTTTTAATTGTAATAATTAACATTTTGGATTTTTTTTCTTAGAAATTATTGAAATGGAAATAATACAATAAATTATTTCTTACGCTGAATTGTTTTATTTATTTTATGACCTCTTTTAATACCCCTATCATTTTATATATATTTATGTGTTTCAAGGTATTTTGAAGATTCCAAAATAACTTTATTCATTTATTAAGATTGTTTACGTTCGATTTGGTTTGTCTAAAATATTTTTTTTTAAATGCTGAATTTTGTTGAATTCCTTGTGGCATAAGAAACACTACTTTATTTTTAACTTCAATAGTATTTAAACATAATTTTATTGTTTTTTAAAACGTTTTAGGTTTTAGATACAGTTGATATTATGTTGCTTCCTTTGGATTTGTCAACGATTTTATTATTTCAGGATAAGAAAATTAAATTTATATTGAATTCATCAATTTCCATTAATTCATACTCTCAAAAAGAAATTATAGGCTAATGATAGCTGAAGTATAGAACAAGTAATTAACCCTTCACTGCATGACTTTTTTTTGCATGACTGCATTGACAGTTCGTCTTCGAGAGACAAGTGAAGTTATTATTTTGGCGTTCATAGCGCGTCTTTTGGCTAAATTATGAACTATATATGTGAGTTATGAATGTATCTAATCAGTAACAACAAAGAATGGTTGCTTATATTTTTAAAGTACATTTTAACACTAACTTTTGGGTATGTAACAAATTTGATACACTATGCAGTGAAGGGTTTAGACTGCAAATTTTCTAAATAATGAGAGAATACCTCGTCAATCTGGTTATAGACTGATCAGGTTATAGACTGACCTTTGTCAGTGTTCAATTTTAAACTTGAGTTTTTTATTAAAAAATCTAGTCAGTTGTTGAGCCTTGGCCGAGTTGAAGTTGGTGTTGATTACCACTCATAATCAAACTTCAACGCCCCAAGGACCCAACTTTAAAATTTAGAATTAGCTTCACATACGGTGTTTGAAAATGATACAGAATGCATCGAAACACATCGCTCACTCCTTTCAAGAACGTCATAAATCAAAAATCGTCAATTTTCAGTTGTGCATGTTTTCGAAATGCCCAAAAAATGTACTATATCCCACCAAAAGAGGCATATTTTAAACTTAATATTTACCCGCTACAGGGCAGAAAATGTTGTTTTTGCATTTTGAAGAAAATGTATTGTTTAATTATTTTTATAAATAAACTAAATATTTTTCAAATGTAGAAAAAACCTTCAGGTTTTACCTAAAAAGATCTGTTACACAGTAAAAAGTTCAATAAGTGGCTTAGTATTTATTTTTAATACATTGTGTTATATTTTTAATCTTTAAAATCGTTCTCCTGAAAAATCAAGTATTTTGATTTATGACGTTCTTGAAAGGAGTGGGCGACATGTCACAATACATTTTATGAAATAGTCATATTTACCAGGTAAAACTTAAATTAAAAATGGATAGAATTCACCAATTAATTAATGAAATGAGAAGTGTTTGTTTGTTTTTATTACTACTACTATTGTCATCACACAGGGGTAGGCAAAATGGATGGAACGCCATACTCTTCTGTCGTGATATACACTCCTCGCCTCCTTCACATCCATACATCTAGTCATACATGCCCTTCGATTACGCAAACTTTTGACACCACTAGATTTTAGTTTCTGATTGATCTGATTGTGCCAAGTTATACACAAAAATATCAATTTCATACTATTCTCGTTATCCTAAGCAGCTCGTTGATAAAAATAGGTATCAAATTGTGGTAGAGTGGGTTTGAACCCTAACTCTGACTCTGTCTGCGACACTAACCACGGGATCACAATCCGACACATCACATATTGATACTCAGGGTGAAGAATACTACTGCTATATGGGTGAGGAATTATAGGAGAATGGTACGTACAATATGAGAAGAATGAAAAATAGCACCAATAGCTGAGGCACTCAGGGGTACATACCCTGCTGTATACCATAGTTTAGTAAGCAGTATGTAGCACATAGTAAATACAAAATATGTCTGCCTCCGCAGTGTAATAATGATCAGCACGCTCGGTTACCGTACTGGAGGTCCCGGGTTCGATTCTCAGGTGGGGGGTCCAAATAAATATTATCCTTATCATTCAACGTTCACTTTCTATAATATGTAATACTTAAAAACTCTACTTCACGACTACCGGTTCCGGAATAATCATTCCATCATCAGGTCAACTTTAGACTATACCTGATGATATAAGTGATTTTTTCACTCTAATATTTATTCAAAATTACCCTGGACTGGTATTTGAAGCGGAGGGCCGATCACCTTTCCTTCATCTGTTAATGATCAAGGTAACACTGTGTTTATATGATGCAGTGCCCTATACATACCATCAGGTGCAGATAAGGGTTTAAAAAAATACAAGATATGGTAAATAACAAAAATATCAAGCACCCTTGAGATATCATTTTGCAATGATGGCACTATAGAAATTAGCCAAATATTATTATTTTTATGCAAGGCACAAGAGTTTAGAAAATAATTAAAGGAATTTAAATTAATATTTTGTATTCAGCTTACTATAAAAATACCACTTTCAAGTATGTCAAATTCTCTAAATCGGTCAGGTCGGGAGTCAAAATAATTGGAAGGTATGTATGTATGAGGAGATGCATGAATGTGGAAGAAGCGAAGATTGTTCGCTAAGATAGAGTGGTGTAGCATTCTATCCTCTCTGCCTTACCCTGCGGTGAAGCGGCGTGATGGTTAGTTAGTAAAAATAATCAAAATTAATAAACTTCTTGTGTTCAGTCAATTAATGATAATAGCTGTGAAAGAAAGTTTCAAAACTGTACATGTTACATGCTGACATCTTCTAATTTATCATGAAATATAGTAATATAATAAGTATGTATGTACATCCTTTAAAAACTAAATGCATGCTGGACAAATCACTTTTGGGGCCTACTTTTAAGTCTTCTATAGAGGTAAGTAATGATAAATTTGAGAAATTAATATTTTATCAGCAGCCGGGTTTCGTCGTTACCGAAATCGTCAGACTGGTGGGAGGGTAGACAAAATTTTATATTATATACAAAGAAGAAGTAAGAATTGAGAACCATGATTTCATATAAAATAATGAAAATCTAAGGGTGGTGACTGACCGGAGCCATTTCGTCGTAACGTAACACGTCACGATGCGAGCATTCGTATAGTCAGTACATCGAGCCGAGCGCTCCATCCATAGTTGCTGATGCTCGCCACGAGCGATGTTACGACGTTACGTTACGACGAAATGCTCCGGTGAGTCACCACCCTAAGAAATTTAAGTAAATTGTTACTTAGACAATTTATGTTTCGGTATAACATTAGTGGTCATACAGTTAGAGCAAGAGAAAAATCTTTATTTTTCATATACATGTATTTCCTCTGATTATTTTTCAAGATTGACTATGTTTTACATATTATATTTTGTAATAGAAAAATAATATTCAATTATTTTCTTTGTAAATATCTGTAAAAGTTTACATTTTAGCCACAAATGTAAAATAAAAATATGAGAATAGGTAGGTTATCTTAACTCTACACAGTAAACGAAAATAAGCCTTCGAACTACTCGCAATAGAGGTTATATTGAAATCAGTATTAAATCGCATATATTCACACAGAAAACTTGTAGCCCCAGATTTTATAACATGCATGTAGTATTTTCTTTGATTTTGCGCGTCCTATCAATCTGTCAGAAAACTTTTAAAAATAAACTTCGAATTTTACTTTTTGAGAACTTTTTGCAAAAAGTAATATGATTTATCACGATAGATTCTAGTATTAAATTTGACGTAGTTCATAAAGAGATTCATTATGGATGGAAAAATGTGTGTACTTGACTGTATTTACAAAAGTATTCTCGAAAATAACCAAAAGTGAGCCTTACTTTATTATTCTCTGGTACTATTAATGGTAATGTTGACTTAAATATCTTAATTTTATGGGGTTATTTTGTATGACAGGCAAGCAGAAACACTCTTGAAGATAACGGGCGTAAATCCCAATGAAATAATACCTAACAAAGGTATAAACATTCTCCATCTAGCTGCCGGGTTAAATCCTGAAGAAAATGCCGAGAAATTCACTAAATTGATTATTGCACAAGGCGGACTTCCCAACGAACGGTAAATAAAAATGATAAAACTCTTAATTGAATGTGCAGAAAAAATATTTTTATTTATAATATTGTAAACAAAATGTTTTGCGCGTTTTTATTTTTTTCTAAATCATCTCACTTTCATACTTTAGAACTGCGATGTGGATGAAAAAATGGCGTTATAGAAATCGCCTAAAATTATTATTTTCATGATTATTTTGTTTGTTTATTTTCATGATTATTTTGTTGTGCGTATATATCTGTATGTTTGCATGCATGTTTACAATTATATATCTCTTTTTTATCTTTTGTTTTTAGTATACAGTTATTTTTTCATTGTATTTTAAATAATGAATATGCTATATAAGGTACACACTTAGTGAGCTTTTGCACTACACAGTTTTTTGGCAGTGTGGTTTTGAAAAATAAAAGTGACTACAACAGTTTAGCGTGATCGAATTTACGCGCAACGTGTTCACGCACCGATCAAGAGCACCGATCCGAAGAAAGATGGACAAAAGCATAAGCCAATCCAAGCCAATCATCGTTTTATCACGCTAACTGAAGTGTCGGATGATAAAATTCCGTGTAGTGCACAAACGTCCTTAGGACAGGTGTTTTTTTGCCAGCGGACCACTGGCGACGGGAATTGATAATAATGTACATATAGTTAAGACCTCAACAAAGAGATTGTTACATAATATTCATATAAAAACATTAAATATGTAATTCCTTCATTTCTGACTGAAAAAGGAGGCCGGCGCAGAACGTAAAAATACCCTTCCTGTCTTTAAGCATCAATCAATCAAACGGGTAGAAATACCTTTCCCGTCCTTAGTGTGTTAAGATACTTATACCACCTAAAGGTTTTTATTAAAGATAAATAATATAATTAAAATGTAACTTTGTTTTAAAATCAGTATAAATATTTTATTATAACTTAATTATATCGCTTCATTATCAAGACTGATTAATACTAAAACACTATCTACTAAACCAGGGGCTCCCAATCTTTTTCAGCCCGCGGCGCACTTCCAAGTTTAGTATTTTGTCACGGCGCCCTACTTTAGTAAGCTATTTGGAATAGATAGTGTGACTATATACATATATATATATATATATATATATATATATATATATATATATATATATATATATATATATATATATATGTATATGTATATGTATATGTATATGTATATGTATATGTATATGTATATGTATATGTATATGTATATGTATATGTATATGTATATGTATATGTATATGTATATGTATATGTATATGTATATGTATATGTATATGTATATGTATATGTATATGTATATGTATATGTATATGTATATGTATATGTATATGTATATGTATATGTATATGTATATGTATATGTATATGTATATGTATATGTATATGTATATGTATATGTATATGTATATGTATATGTATATGTATATGTATATGTATATGTATATGTATATGTATATGTATATGTATATGTATATGTATATGTATATGTATATATATATATATATATATATATATATATATATATATATATATATATATATATATATTATAGTCGAAAGAAATAGGTACCTACAATAATAGAAGTTGGGTAAAACGATGCTAGCTCTCAAAATATTTTTTTTGCTTTATAGGTACCCGTGAATATTTATGGTTTTGGATAATGATAAGAAAATCGACTCACGGCGCCCCTCTTGACTTTCTACGGCGCACTAGGGCGCCGCGGCGCACACTTTGGGAACCCCTGTACTAAACAATATTCAAAATATTTTGATGGTTAGGGAACGAAGCTTAGGTAGATCTCAAGTGGCTTTATTTTTTTTTTTGATTAGCAGTCACAGTCAAAAGGGATCAGGGATGATAAGTGATTGGAAACATATTTAATAACGGACTTTTATTTTATAAATAAAATATATATATAAAGATTTTTAAAATTTATCAATCTCATTTTCAGTTCAGACGATGGGATGACACCATTGCATGTGGTTGCATGTGGCAGCCGCATGGGGTAGACTGAGTGTTGTGAAGATGCTGGTTGAACACGGGGGTGATGTGATCTGCAAGGACGATGATGGTAAAACACCATTGGATTACGCAACAGAAGAGCACCACATCGCTGTTGTCAAATTCCTGAAAACCGTAGAGAATTACAGGCAATGTCAAACAAATACCCCGGAAAAATATAGTTTAAGCCTAGGTGAGCATAAGGCTATAATTGTAATGTTTGTGGTTTAAGGCAAATATATGTTATCTATGTATTAATTTTAAATCAAACACAGATTTTTTGAGTCTACTAAGTTGTATTTTATTAACAAAAACACATAAAAAATTATATTGTGACAATTGTTTCGCCTTGTTAGGGCATTATCAAACGAATGTGAAGATCAAATGGACTATGGTCCTTATGTAGCTATACAATTCTAAGTGACAGTTTTAACACGTGCAGCAATAATATTGCTGCACGTGTTAAAACGTGTTAAAATTATTGCTGCACGTGTTAAAACTGTCACTTATAATTGTATAGCTACATAAGGACCGTAGTCCATTTGATCTTCACATTCGTTTGATAATGCCCTAACAAGGCGAAGCAATTGTCACAATATAATTTTTTATGCGATCCCTCAGACGAATGTGTGGCAAAACGATATTTGATAGATGTTCGAATGATGAAATAAGGAAAGAATGTAAGGCTGAGATAAGCATTATCGATAAAATTAAGAAAGGTATGTTGAGATGGTTTGGACATGTGGAGCGTATGAGTGAAGAAAGAACGGTTAAACAAATTTATGGGGCAAATGTAGTTGGAAAAAGAAGCAGAGGACGACCGAGGAAAACTTGGCACAATCAGGTATGTCAAATACTTGAAAGCGGCCGGGTCAGGAGTCGTAATAATCGTCGGGTATGTATGAGGAGATGCATGAATGTAGAAGAGGCAAAGAATGTTTGCAAAGACAGAGTGGTGTGGCGTTCGATTCTCTCTGCCTACCCCTGCGGGGAAGCAGCGTGATGGTTAGTTAGTTAGTTAGTAATTTTTTATGTGTTTTTGTTAATAAAATACAACTTAGTAGACTCAAAAAATCTGTGTTTGATTTAAAATTAACACATAAATTAAAATGGAGTTCTACAAATTCAACGCCAAATCAATAAATAAATATGTTATCTACCCGAAACAAAGCTATCAGTTTATTTCATCAGACTTTTAATTTGCTTCTTGCTTCTCAATTGCGCATAGTGCATTCCGTTACGGCCCAATATTAGGTGAGCTGCAACTTAATTTTCTCTATATCCAGGTTTAGAAAAGAAAAGAGTTATTGAAAGGCATGGAGTTACAAAAAAAATATATAAAATATTTTTTCTATATATATTCTACAAAACAAAAAATATCCAATATACATTCTTTAAAAAAATCTCTCCGGCGGAATGAATTCTGTGTTTGTGAATATCCCCTTAACCCTTTGGATACCAGGACTTTTGGGGTTGCTGTGTTAGAAATATCGTGATTTAAACATAGATGATTCAAAAGTAAAATGTGTTTAATTATTTATAAACACAAATCTGTATTTAAATTTCAACTTCAGTGCGGCGAAAATATCTCTCTGAGTTTAGTTATGATGAAAAGTCTGGGTAATTATTAGATGATCCGTCATTAACTGGTTAATAAATAAGAATACATATTTTTTTAAAAATATTCAGGTATTTTCTAGTAACTGAAATAATTTGATTGTATTGATTGTATTTGGTTTCACCTATTTTACGTTGCAAGAATTTCAACAGACGGCGCTAGGAACTTGTTACATGAAGTATATAAAGAAGTTTTGTAATTAATGAACGTTCAATCACGGGCTGAGATAATTTCCAAGGATGTAGATAACATGGATGTTCAATAATAGTCCGGGTGGTGAGTGGTACCAAGTGTACTAAATGATGCAAGTGATTAGTGATAGGTCGCAAGCCTTGTAAATGCCCAGACTTCCATATCACCTTTTTAAAATCCTCTTTGTCAGTTGAGACAATCGTAATATATTTATACATTTTTGACCATGCCAGGTATTATACCCGGGACGTGAATCATAGGAGTCATTACCATAAGAAATAAATAATTTTTTTAAATCACTACTAATTTTTATCCTTATTTACTTTTGATTGTTTTTTTTTCTAGATAAGATTATAATAAATAACGG
Source organism: Brachycentrus maculatus (assembly GCF_059751285.1). NCBI lineage: Eukaryota > Metazoa > Arthropoda > Insecta > Trichoptera > Brachycentridae > Brachycentrus > Brachycentrus maculatus. The sequence goes on along the minus strand of NW_028281273.1, from coordinate 295,954 downwards.
AATAGTAGAAGGAGAATATATTCCGACAGATATACCTGATGAAATTATCCACGTTGATGCATTTAAGAAATCAGAATTTATATCTGAATGGTTTTCAAGGAGTCCTATACTTAAGCAAAATATTATTTATGAAGAACAATCGGAAGATCAAGTAACACCTGTCAACAGGCCCTTATCATCTGGGAATATTCTCTGTGACAGGAAAGATTCCAATAACTCTTCCATTAACATACTTAACAACGTCGAATTTAGAAACAAAAGAAAGATATCTCAAAAGCTAGAAACATCCAAACAGTCTTCTATCTATAAAAGTTGTTTGGCATCTTTCAACGAACTCCAGAAATCATTGTTAGATAATGAAGATGTTCAGCAACTCAACGATTTGAATTCTACGGCTAGTGAAACTGAGTCTACTTCGAGTGATCATTCTTTATCTGGAATCATGCCTATAGAATTTACCAAGAATAGTCATAATCAACTGTTTAGTGTATTTCTCAAGGATAAAAGCAGCGATGGCTTACGACAATCTGGGCCTTGTGATAACGCTAACAAGCTGGATAGATGCCAAAGTCCTTATTCTCCAAATAAATCATCCAAAGCTTCTAAAAGCTTCACGGATCTTCAACCTGGCGACTTGAAAGAAAGCGCCGAACAGTCTACTATATTAACTTCGCATAGAAGTGATAAGTCTTATGATAACCAGGCCGATTGCAGCTCTAGTGACGGTTCCATATTTTCCGATTGTTTGAACAAAGCACTTTTGACGAGCAATGATTTTGCAAATACTTTAAATAAGATAGCTGGGAGTGTTAAGGATAATGATGATCGTATCTCAATAACCAGTTCACGGCCAGAATCAATTAGTAGCAAGACAAATTTGAGTGAAGCATCTGTTCCAGTAGTGAACGAGACATTAGCGAGTATTATTGAAGAGTATAAATATGAAGATGAACAGGCTGGCATAGCTCTGATTGAGAAAAGGATATTAGCTACACCCGTTTCGTAAGTATATTTATATATCATTTGTGTAGTAAATAAAAGACATATCGCTCTCTCCTTTCGAAAACGTCATAAATCAAAAATTTTTCAAAAATCCTGATTTTTCAGGAGAACGTTTTTTAAGTTTTAAAATAAAATACAATATATTAAAAATAAATATCAAGCCACTCATTGAACTTTTTACTGTGCAACAGATCTTTTTACTGTGCAACAGATCTTTTTAGGTGAAACCAGAAGGTTTTTTCTCCATTTGAAAAATATTTAGTTTATTTAAAAAAATAATTAAACAATACCTTTTCTTCGAAATGCAAAAACAACACTTTCTGCCCTGTAGCGAGTAAATATTAAGTTTAAAAAATGCTGCTTTTGCTGGGATATAGTAAATTTTCTGGGCACTGAAAAGATGCACAGCTGAAAATTGACGATTTTTGATTTATGACGTTCTTGAAAGGAGTGAGCGATGTGAGATCTAATTGATTCGGGATTCATTGTGTGGCTCCCATTAAAAAAAAAACTCAGTAAATACCAATATTTAAAATTAAAAAATTATGACACGTATTTTGATGGATCGATTTCAATTACCATATGGATCTAAGGAAAAGTTGATTTCTTTTATGAATGCTACCTATTTTCTGCCCATAATTTGTATTTTAATTGTTTGCAAATTAGTTTCCGTGTTTCGTTTTGTTTATTAAGTAATTCTTAATTGAGTCTTGTAATTTATTTAAGTCTTGTGATTATTCAAAAGCAAGGTGTCAAAAGCTAGTTCAACATCATCATTTATGCTCATAATTTGTATCTTAATTGTTTGTAAATTAGTCTCCACGTTTCATTTTGCTCTTTCAAGGGTTACAATCGAGTCTTGTGATGGTTCGATGGTGTCGAAAGCTAGTTCAACATCATCATTGCCGATAGCGTTGGACTATGATACCGATACCTTGCGAAAAGAGCTAACTACACTCGGTGTCACCACCGGGCCCATCACCAAATCAACCAAGAGAGTTTATCTAAATCGTTTACAAAAATTGAGAAAGACTCCAAAACTACAGCAGATTGAAGTCCACAAAAGTAAGATATTTTATTACTTATTTTAAACAATAGGTACCTACTCTAGTCACTTTATTTTTTTCAAATTAATGTTTTTATTGATAGAAATAGACACCAAAATAATAAGTGTCAAAATTAATTTAAATAACGAAGTTGTATTTTATTGTTATGACAAAAGGTTTCCTAAAATGTGTTAGAATTCAGTCAAAATTATGTAAAGGTATCAAATTAAATATAATATAAAAAATATATATTGATATCAAAAAGCAAAAAGACTTGACTGTACATTGAGTTATCATATATACAGTAGATTATTTTTACATGCAGTCAGTCTATTCTTGTGTATCAAATGCTTTGTATAATTTTGTGTAGTATTTAGCCATCTAAAAATTTTCCATTTGGCGGAAGATTGGGCCTAAAGGATGCAAAGATGCATTCAAACTTTGATTTTTAAAGTAGATATTTTATGCAGAAACATTTTATATACATTAGCAAATGTTTTTATTTATTTATTTGACTTACAGCTTATCCCATAGAGCTGGAAAAAACATTTAGAGATGAAACTTGGAATTGTGATCTCTCTCCCTATATATCACTGGAAAAACAAATTGCGACTCAGTTTGCGGAACCGGATATCAATAAAAAATGGAGGGAAGGAATAACAAAGACTTCCTTTACATATCTTCTATTGGACCCCCGGATAACGGACAATCTCCCCTGCCGGTCTGAGACAATCTCCAGGCCAGAAATATGGAGAAATTTCATAGATTCTATATTCTACATAGGAAAAGGCAAACGCTCAAGACCGTATTCTCACCTCTACCAAGCTGTTACTCAGTACAACACCGGACACATGAAGTCTAACGACAAGAAGATTCAACACATCTTGGATATTTGGAATGATAATTCGGGAGTGATTTGTTTACACATATTCCAGAATGTAATACCGGTTGAGGCGTATACTAGGGAAGCAGCGATGATCGAGGTAATCGGTTTGAAGAATTTAAAAAACATCAAGCCCGGAAATTATTACGGTATTGTTTCCACGTGGAATCTCAAACAAAAGAAACTTCTCGGGGTATATTTGTTGTATAAGGCTATGTTGATATTTCTCAGTGAAGGAGAAAGACAACTTAGACCAGCCGATATAGGATAAATGTATAAATATATTTTTTATTAAATTTAAATATTTGAACTCATGTCTCTGAGGCTGATTACATACATAATATCCTAAAACATTTATTCCTAAATAATGCCTATAATGATAATCGTTTTATATAAAATTCGAGATAAAAAATAAAGATTGATTAATAGATAAGTGATATTAAACACATTTAGAAGCCAAATATATTTTCATTAACGAGTTTATTAATATTAACAAAAAATATTACAGGAACACTGGAATATTTTGCACCGACTGAAATTAATATATAGAATTTATTGTGATAAAATATTAAGACTTTTTTTACATTGCATAAATGTAGACATTTTTTTAAACGATGCGGACATGCATATTAATTACATGTGTTGTATAAAATTGATCTCATTTTACATTTGTTTTTGTATTTTTGTAAACAATATTCCCGAATCACATCTCATCACCACACCATGATTTTACATTTAATAATTGTCACTTTGTATATTAACAGTACAAAGCCGAGTATGTATCTACTATGCAAAAATTTGCAATCTGCAGTAATGTTCGCTGTCGGAGCAAACCATTGGATGTTTAGTGTGTGTGAATATATCACTACTGGATCACATATCGTGGGTGTACTGGCAAAAAACATTAACTCAAAAACATGCAATTTGGACTTCATGATGCAAATTATAAAGACTTTTTAACGTTCTATAAACTGGCAAAATACACTACGTTATTTGAAATGTCATAAGTATGTTATTTTAAAAGTAAATTCAACTTTAAGTTTAATAGCGATTATTTTTTTCAGTCCGCCTCCATAGTGTAATGGTCAGCACGCTTGGCTACCATTAAGGAGGTCCCAGGTTCGATTCCCAGAGGGGGGGGTGAATTTTTCACTCTAATAATTTATTCAATATTACCCTGGACTGGTACCTGAAGCGGAGGGCTTATCACCTTTCCTTTATGTGTATGATCAAAATAACACTGCGTTTATATGATGCTGTGCCCTATGCACCATTGGGCTGCGGATAAGGGTTTTAATGAAGTGAAGTGATTTTATTCAGGCTAAAAGCTTTAAATAACGGATTATACAAACAGGGATTTTAGAGTTAACGTTTTTTGCCAGTATACCCACGATATGTTACGTAGCTTAATACAGAAAAAATATTCATATTTGAGATTTTTTTGATTCTCCATTTTGCTCAGATGGACTTGGGGAATGTCACATCATAGGTGATGAAATGGAGAAAACGTTGAAAGTAATTTTATCAAAAGTAATTTAATTACACCATATGATATAATACAAGGTTATTCATACAAATTTATTTATACCACAATGTTTTTAATTTTTTTTCTTTATATTTATAATTTATCAATGTTTATTTATATTACATATTTAAAATTGGAATCATTTGAAGAAATATATCAAAATAAAATGATTTTTAAAAAAATCTTGTCTTTTTTTTGAAAATATATATTTCTACTTTTTGACACAATTTCTTAAAAATTGTAAAAATAATCCAAATGGTGGAATGTTGACTTATTAAGCTGTAATGATTATTGTGTGTGTGAGAAAGGAAATATGTGACATATCGCTCACTCCTTTCAACGTCATATATCCAAAAAACTTGATTTTTAGGAGATCGTTTTTAAAGTTTAAAAATAAAATAAAATGTATTAAAAATAAACATCAAGCCATTTTGAACTTTTTACTGTGCAACATATATTTTTAGTTAAACATGAATGTTTTTTTCTTCATTTGAAAAATATTTAGTTTATTTAAAAAAATAATTGAACAATACCTTTTCTTCAAAATGCAAAATAAAACTTTCTGCCCTGTAGCGGGTAAATATTAAGTTAAAAATATGCCGCTTTTGCTGGGATATAGTACATTTTCTGGGCATTCCGAAAACATACACCACTGAAAATTGACGATTTTTGATGACATTGTTGAAAGGAGTGAGCAATATGTGCATCCAAATAGTAAGAGGCTCATAGAATAGTGATGATTGAAAGATCAAGAGGAAGAAGTTATGACTTTTTTTACAAAACGGAAACATCTGGGTACTTACATTATTTGTCCACCTTCATAGTGTAATGGTAAGCGCGTTGAGATACAGTGCTGGAGGTCCCTGGTTTGATTCCCAGGTCAAAATAAATATGAATGATTTTTCACTTCAATATTTACTTACCTGCACTGAAGACTTTGTATTATTATTTTGAGAAATAATAAGACTTTGTTTTTTGATCCACTCATATTTTTATTAAAAACCAACTAGTCATAAAATAAACCCTGAAGAGGGCAATAGGTTGTTGCCGAAATTAGTGTTGTTTTTAGTAAAAATGTGAGTGGATCAAAAAACAAAGTCTTTTTATTTCTCAAAATAACATATCACTATGATCCACAAAGTTAATGCTTTCAATATTCAAAATATGAAGACTGTACCTGAAGCGCAAGTAATGATTAAGATAACACTGTGTCAATGTGATACAGTGCCCTATGCACCATTAGGTGCAGATATGAAAACATTATTTTCATTAATCATTTTTACCTTTTACATTATTTTTCCAATAAGTTTATGACCTGATAAAAAAAACAATTGACCTAGTGCTCAATATATTATATCTACAGTTAGTGTAATCTGTTGTAAAATAAATTTTATACCTGCATGAATATGGTTAAGAATATTGTATGAATGTAATTCTGCGATAAAGTCGGCAATAAAAATGTTTTTATCAGTTATTAATTTTAAAATATTTTGAAAAAAAGGAGGATGCATGTATTATAAAATAAATCTGAGAAAGTAGCTGAAAATTTACTTCTGTACAGTATTTGATGTCTAATAATATTAATAATAATAATAATAATAATAAAACCCTTATCCGCACCCCAATGGTGCATAGGGCACTGTGTCTTATAAACGCAGTGTTATCATGATCGTTTTTTACACATGAAGGAAAGGTGATCAGCCCTCCGCTTCAAGTACCAGTCCATGGTAATATTGAATAAATATTACAGGGAAAAAATCACTTATATTTATATTTTTACCCCCCTTGGGAATTGAACCCGGGACCTCCAGAACGGTAGCCGAGCGTGCTGACCATTACACTACGGAGGCGGACAAAATATATTATTATTACATACTTATTTTATTTATTGTTTCGGCATTAACTTTGTAGTAACAAGTGTTTTCTTTAATCATTATTACATACTTCGTGATTTTCTGCAATTGAAAAATTGTCATTAATAATTTGTCCACTTTCAAAGTGTAGTGGTTAGCACGTTTGGTAGCATGCTGGAGGTGCCGGGTCTTGATTCCCAAGGAGGTTCATGTTAAATATAAGTGATTTTTCAAATTTGCGTGGCTGACCCTAACTTCATGCAATTAATCAATATAACACTGAGTCCATGGGATTCAGTGTCCTGCATCATTTGGTGTGGGTATGGGTTAGAAGAATAATTATCAATTATATAAAAGAAATTATGTAACTTAATTAAAGCACATAAAAACATGGAAAATATTTTTAGTTTTATAATATTTTCTTATAGAAATGGTTATAAAAGATAAATACTATTTACAATCGCAAATGATTTAAGGAAGATATCTTTTAATTTTTAAATAAAAGTAAATCATTATGATAACACTATTGTTAACTGTATTGTTTTTTTGTTTTTGTAAACAACCAAATCAAGTATACAATTACTTAAATAGATAATCATTCGAGATTTGATGCATGAACTAATTGGATAAAGACATAATTAAAAAATGTTGATTTGTATTACAAATTAGTTTAAGCAATGTTATCAGGTGATGGAGCACCCTGTTGAGAATATTTCTTTAATTTTGATACACTATCTATTCAATTATACAGCCATTCGATTTTAGTTTATATGTTGTATTTTCTGCCTGGCACAGCGACAGGTGCTATATATATAATTGAGCTAAATAATTGAGGTTTCATTATTTTAAATTCTCCGTAGTGATTTGACGTATATACAAAATTTATTATAATAAAATAACTTAATATAAGTAAGATTTATAGTTCTTGTGTGTGAAAGAACAATTAATTACGGTAAGAAATTTATATTTTTATAAAATTACTGCTCATTTATTTATTGCTACGAGCAGTTCTATTGAAATATTTTAGCTTCCAGATTGAAGCAACAAACCGCTTTTTCATTTTACTAAACGTTTCACTTGTGAAAAAAATAGATTCACTGGAAATGATATACATATATTATATGTATATCATTTCCTATGCATATACATATTTTTATTTATTTAAAAAGGAAATTTTTATGTTCTTATTATGTATATACAAATGTTTAAATTTCATACTATTTTTGCAGGGCTAAGTGCCCTGTTATTCAATATAGGAATCAAATTGTGGTAGAGTGAGTTGAAGAACCTAGGAACTCAGTTTGCGAAAACCACAAGACTACAACTTGATATTATTTTTACATATCTTTAAATCATAATAAATGCTTAATGTAGGTGTTAATTACATGGTGATTAGGAATTAAATAGTCTTACATAAGGTTTGTTGGTACCCCTCTCCAAGCTTATTGAACAATTTTTAATTTAAGTTTTACTTAGTAAATACCACATTACTATAATAATAGTGGCATTTACTGAGTAAAACTTAAATTAAAAATGGATAGATTTTACCACAAAGTCACTGCCGAATCTATTTATGAATTTATCAAACAAGTTTAAATATATATTAATTTAATTATATTACTTTAATTATTTGGGTAGTATGTTTTCTAGGGATGGAAAGATTGATAAAGACATAGAAAGGAGAGTGAATGCTGGGAACAGAGTGAATGGTGCACTAAAATCAGTTTTAGCAAATAAAAATCTATCAGCGGAAGCTAAACTGGCAGTACACAATGGAGTTCTGGTTCCAACCCTTATGTATGGAAGCGAAGCATGGAGTTGGCAAAAGAAGGATGAAAGCAGACTGAATGCAGTCGAAATGCGATCCCTCAGACGAATGTGTGGCAAAACGATGTTTGATAGATGTTCGAATGATGAAATAAGGAAAGAATGTAAGGCTGAGATAAGCATTATCGATAAAATTAAGAAAGGTGTGTTGAGATGGTTTGGACATGTGGAGCGTATGAGCGAAGAAAGAACGGTTAAACAAATTTATGGAGCGAATGTAGTAGGAAAAAGAAGCAGAGGACGACCGAGGAAAACTTGGCACAATCAGGTATGTCAAATACTTGAAAGCGGCCGGGTCAGGAGTCGTAATAATCGTCGGGTATGTATGAGGAGATGCATGAATGTAGAAGAGGCAAAGAATGTTTGCAAAGACAGAGTGATGTGGCGTTCGATTCTCTCTGCCTACCCCTGCGGGGAAGCGGCGTGATGGTTAGTTAGTTAGTTAGTTACTTTAATTATTAAAAATTTGAAGCAATGTATAAAGAACAAAAAAAATCAGGTAAAAGATAAAATGTTTATTATGATCTCTGGAGAAAATTGTATTAGATACAATTATTTAGTATACTTTTTTGAGAAATAAAAAGACTTGTTTTTTATTTCTCAAAATAATATATCAATATGATCCACAAAGTAAATGCTTTCAATATTCAAAACACAATTATTTAGTACCCTAGGTTAATTATACAATTTGTAATTATTATGAATTTAAAACAATGTTTCATGTATATTATTTAAAAATGTTCTATTTAATTTTGTTTTCAGATCAAAATGAAAATTGCAATACTGTCAGTGATTTTATTACTGGTAAATGTGTCATTAGGTTTAGATAATGGATTGGCACTAACACCACCCATGGGTTGGTTAACCTGGGAAAGGTTCAGGTGTATCACAGACTGTGTAAACCGACCGGATGAGTGTATAAGGTGAGTAATAATTATGTACTCGCAACCATCTTTGAAACAAAAACCTGTTTCAGCTTTTTTTGCGAAGTATCGATGTACAGTTTCATTCATAAATATAAACATATCTTTGCAGTGAAAATTTGATCATACGTACGGCTGATTTGATGGTTTCTGAAGGGTATTTGGCTGCAGGATATGAATATGTTGGTATCGATGATTGTTGGTTGGAGATGTATAGAGATGAAGAAGGAAGACTAGTTCCGGATAAGGAAAGGTTTCCTAATGGAATGAAATATATAGGAGATTATGTAAGTATAGCTTTTTGTTTAATTTTATTTTACCTTTAGTTATCTACATTACTTTTAGTTACCTCCGTTATCCGGATAGTGAAAAATCATAAAATCTGGAAGGGAAACAGAAACAACCATTATCATGTTAAGTATAGTTTGGAATGTTATATGTGTGTTGTGGTTTTAAAAGTAAATTCAACTTTTAGTTTAATAGTGGGTATTTTATTCAGGCTAAAAGCTTTAAATAAAAGGGATTATTCAAACAGGGATTGAGTTAACGTTTTTTGCCAGTATACTTTTGAATAACTTCTTCTGAAGTCTTTTTTTTAACAATCTCGTTAGTTGAAAATTAGCATAATCAAGGATATTTTGTATTTTTAATCCACGTGTTGTAGGATCTCCAAAGCTTTAAATAAAAGGGATTATTCAAACAGGGATTGAGTTAACGTTTTTTGCCAGTATACTTTTGAATAACTTCTTCTGAAGTCTTTTTTTAAACAATCTGGTTAGTTGAAAATTAGCATAATCAAGGATCTTTTGTATTTTTAATCCACGTGTTGTAGGATCTCCCAAAAAAAAGAAAAATATCTAGAAAATATCAGAATTTTAACATTTTGGATATTTTGTGCTTACTGGATTCATTGTAGTTACACAGCAAAGGGTTGAAATTTGGAATTTATCAAGATTTTGGAACTAACACCTGTGGCGGTTATCCAGGAATATTGGGATATCAGGAAATCGATGCTGCTACCTTCGCCGAATGGGGAGCAGATTATGTTAAATTAGATGGTTGCTATGTTGAACTCGATATGATGGATGAAGGTATTTATTTTTCAAACTGATTTTATCTTTAATTGCAAAAATAATAACTACATAATATTTACATTAGCAACAAATGGATAACACATAGATTAGGAGGTTGAAAATCTAAATATAGCACTGATTTAGAGATAAGAATAAAAACAATAATGATTAAATAAGTATATATATTTGATTTCTTCATATCGCTCACTCCTTTCAAGAACGTCATAAATCAAAAATCGTCAATTTTGAGTTGTGCATGTTTTCGTAATGCCCAGAAAATGTACTATATCCCAGCAAAAGCGGCATATTTTCAACTTAATATTTACCCGCTACAGGGCAGAAAGTGTTATTTTTGCATTTTGAAGAAAAGGTATTGTTTAATTATTTTTTTAAATATGCTAAATATTTTTCGAATGGAGAAAAAATATTCAGGTTTTACCTCAAAAGATCTGTTGCACAGTAAAAAGTTAAATAAGTGGCTTGATATTTATTTTTAATAAATTGTATTTTATGTTTGAACATTAAAAACGTTCTCCTGAAAAATCAAGTTTTTTGATTTATGACGTTCTTGAAAGGAGTGAGCGATATGTAGTACATGTAAGAGAAAACGAATTTAAAACATCACCAAAATGAAGAAGAATATAAAAGTTTTTTTTAATTATTTTTTTGTGTTGTTTTTCGCTATTTTCTTGTAATTTAATTTTTAATTTCGAGGAAAATATTTTTTGTTGTTTTCGAATTGGCAATTTTTTTTCAAAATATCAAGAAAAATTATTAGGAAAATCAGTGAAATAAAACAACATTACTTCTTTGCCCAGGTTACCCGGAGTTTGGGATGCTACTCAATCAAACTGGTAGACCTATGCTGTATTCGTGTAGCTGGCCAGTTTACCAAGAATTAAACGGAATCATGGTAAGGCATCATTTTAAGGCAACACTGCATAATAATTAATAACAAGTAAACATTTAATGCAAGAGTCCGCATTAAATGTTTACTTGTTAACTGTCCAACTGTCCGCCTCCGTAGTGTAATGGTCAGCACGCTCGGCTACCGTACTGGAGGTCCCGGGTTCGATTCCCAGGGGGGGTCAAATAAATATAAGTGATTTTTTCACTCTGATATTTATTCAACACTACCCTGGACTGGTACCTGAAGCGGAGGGCTGATCGTCTTTCCTTCATGTGTTAATGATCAAGATAACATTGCGTTTATATGCGCAGTGCCCTATGCACCATCGGGTGCGGATGAGGGTTTGAAACATTTAATGTCTACTTTTACTAATTAAACTGTCTGCCTCCATAATGGTCAGCACGTTCGTCTACTGTATAGGAGATCCCGGGTTCGATTCCCAGGAGGGAGATCAAATAAATAAAGTTATTTTTTCACTTTAATATTTATTTAATAGCACCCTGAACTGGTACCTGAAGCGGAGGGCTGATCACCTTTCCTTCGTGTGTTAACAATCAAGATAACACTGCGTTTATATGATGCAGTGCTCTATGCACCATCGGGTGCAGATGAGGGTTTGAAGAAGAAGAAACATTTAATTGCTTCTTAGACTTCCAGTCGATGTAAAGACTGTATTTATCATTAGTTCATTTATTATTAATTTAGGGTGTATTTATTATTTTAGCCGAACTTTACTTCCATTATCGAACATTGCAATTTGTGGAGGAATTACTATGATATTGATGATTCATGGGCGAGTGTTGCGTACATCATGGATTACTTTGGGAAGAATTCAGAGCGTCTAGCTACGTATGCCGGCCCCGGTCATTGGAATGATCCAGATATGGTTAGAATTATTTACTATCAATACAAAAACAATAGCATATGAATAAACGTCGCTTTAATCATAAATTAACATTTGTGGGTGAAAGAAGAATGTTATATTTATAACACATGACACATTAGACATACTGTTTTCATATTATGTTTATATAGACAACACAGCTTGTGTGTATGTAAAATTTCATACGTAGTTAAATGGAATATCTTTTGTATATTAAAAGCATTGTCAACTTTGTGGTATGGTAATATAACACTCTCCTTATCATTCATCGTTCACTTTCTATAATATGTACTATTTAAAAACTCTACTTCACGACTACCAGTTCCAGAATAATCATTCCATCATCAGTTCAACTTTAGACTATACCTGATGATGGATATAAGTGATTTTTTCACTCCAATATTTATTCAATATTACCCTGGACCGGTACCTGAAGCGGACGGCTGATAACCTTTCATTCGTATGTTAACGATCAAGATCAACACTGCGTTCATATGAGTGCAGTGTCCTATGCACCATTGGGGTGCGGATAAGGGTTTGGAGAAGATGATGGAATGATAGTCGTGATGGCTTTCCGAAACCGGTACTTGTGAAGTAGAGTTTTTAAGTGATATTACACAAAGTGAACACGGTGAATGATAAGGAGAGTGTAAATGCAATATCTTCTAAGAAAAGGAAAACAGTCTGCTACAAATGATCATGGTTTGTTCCTATTAATCTCTTTCCGCTTGAGTTTTTGTGAACTAATTTTTTTTTACTTCAAGGGCTCAGCCATCTATTTTATATCTATCTACCTTCATTACCTAATTATTAATATCTCTTTTATAAATAGTTCCGTTATAAAATGATTTTATGGATAATGGGGTAGGTTATAGAACTTTATTACGAAATACCCAAAATTCCCTTGATCGAATGTTTGTTTTTATTTTAAATGTTTGATTTTCTTTAATATTTTTTTGATCTTGTGGTTCTATAAATGTTTTCATATAGTGTGTTATTGGTGATTTGTGTATAATAAGCTGGTAGGTATTTTTTTATGATTTATCTACTATTAAATCTAGATTAGTAATACATACTTTAGTCCAGGCATGGGGAACCTTTCTATTTCAAAAGGCCACATTCACTTATCTGATTCAACATGAAGCCGCAGTAAAGAAAACTTTGACACCCCCCTATAAACTAAATATTTTAATTATATCACAATATAAATTGTTAAAAATGCAATTAAGAAAAAAATAAAGAAAAATGCAAATTTACAAATCAATTTATTAATCATCAAGCTGCGTATCTATAAGAAACATACTTAATACATAAAAAAGTACGTACATCATAAAAAATATTTGTTAATGTTTACAGGTTTACCAACTTTTAATGACTAATTTGCATCCGCTTTTTGTTAGAAAGCATTTAAAGATTTGGTAATCTGTGTTTTATTATTTTTTTAGTTGGCATCAGTCAAAAGTCCCCACTAGAACAGCCAAAAGGCCGGATGCGATGTTCCCCATGCCTGCTCTAGTCCATGAGCAAGAAGAAGTATAATAATTCTTTTATATTTTTCAGCTTGTAATTGGAAACTTTGGTTTAAGCATCGATCAAAGTAGAGTACAGATGGCAATCTGGGCGATACTGGCAGCACCATTGCTTATGTCGACAGATTTAGCGACAATGAGACCAGAATTCAAAGAAATTCTTCTGAATAAAAATGTTATTGAAGTTAATCAAGATCCCTTGGGACGAGCTGGTATTTTAGTATTAACGGTAAGTATTAATGAAATACCTTCGTAGTTTAATGTAAAGTTATCTCATTTTGTCACCATGCATGAAATAGGTTAAACTTGACTGATTTGAATTATTTTATACAACCTTGAACATGGGATTTGATACCTAAGATACTAAGAAGTGATCACGCCATCAGTTAAAAAACAATTAAGGGTATAATTAAAAATTAATCAATGCAATAAAAATCGGAAGAATGAAATGTATCTTGCCATCAATTTACATTTTTAATTATTTGTAACTTTGTCTTGTTTGTAATGTAACTGGTAATGATAAAAATCATTTTTCAGAGAAGGAATATTGAAGTTTGGCGGAGAGAAATAACTCCGATTGTCGCCGGCCAACCGTCACTAGCCTTTGCCTTTGTAAACCATAACACCGATGGAGCTCCTAGAGATGCTGTGTTCAACTTTACTGAACTGGGAATACCAGAGGCTAATGAATATAAAATTATGGTATGCCAAATTTTAATTTGATAATGAAATCATCCCCCTTTACATAAACTTTACTTTCATCTGATCATTATAATTATTTTTTTTACAGGATCTCTTCGCGTCTGAGTCAATGAACTGGGGTATTGAAAGGAGAGATTTTAGTGTCAGAATAAATCCCACAGGTATTAACATATAACCATTCTAAAACATTTAAAAAAAATTATTATAACCCTTATCCGCACCTTATGGTGCATAGGGCACTGCATCAAATTGACGCAGTGTTATCTTGATTATTACTTACATGAAGGCAAGGTGGTCACTCTTGCGCTTCAGGAACCAGTCCAGGGTAATATTAAATAAATATTACAGTGTTAAATCACTCATATTTATTTTCTCCCCCCCCCCGGGAATCGAACCCGGGACCTCCAGCACGGTAGCTAAACACGCTGACCATTACACCACGGAGGCGGTTTTATTTTTTTTTTTTTTTTTAACATTAATATAATGATATTAATCTAAATGTTTCATAGGTGTTTCAACTTGAGGCATAGCCTCTATCGTTTTCAAATTAAAGAAGATGGGCATTTCAGGGTTTACGACTTAGCATTCGGCTTCACATAGCCTCTATTGTTTTCAAATTAAAGAAGATGGAAGTCTGGGCATTTCAGGGTTTACGACTTAGCATTCGGCTTCGATGCTTCATCTAAAGTTGAGTCACCTATAATAAATATTGATATATCATCCGTAGGGTGAATTACCCAATGTTTAAAGTTATAAAAAAAAGATAATTTAAATGTTGCTAATATTTTTTTCCAGGTGTACAAATGTATAAAATCGAAGTTATTCCTGCCAAGAAATAAGGACTTATAATAATATTGCTTGAATTTTTATTGGAATTATTATTTTTCTCTATTTAGTCTACGCTTAATCACTTGTATAAAAATTGTAAGAATAAAACAATATTAAATAATATTTGTTATATTTTATTTATTCAAAATATTACATTTGTGAATCCGGGTTATTTATTTGCAAAATTATTATTCTTATGACCTAAATAAAACAATTTTTTAATACTCTAAGTGGTTTATCTTTATGAAATAAATAAATAAGAATAAAGGTTAATGGGATTGAAACCATGGACAGGCATCTAGTGTTAATGTAAAAATGGTTTTAAGAAGAAAAACAAGTTAATCTGTCGTCATTGAACATAAGATGTATTACAGTTTGTATCTGACAAAGTTGCCAAACAAAGAAAGGTAATTATCAGTTTCGTATGAGTTCGGTTGCAGTCCCATGGTTAGCATCGTGGACACTGGGTCAAAGGTGCTAGGTTCGACCCACACATTGCAAGTATTTTTCCTAGAACTTCACTCATGAAATTACATTGATAATGAATATAGAACGTAAATCCACATACAGGAATAAATAACAAAATTGATGCGTAAGTAGGAAAAAGATAAACGGTGTTGCATAAGCCATAGTTAGAGTATGGAGTTGTTTATAGGTTAGGTAATTGGCCCTTTGCTTTGCCACGTCTTAATTCCTATTTTCAAACACAGGCCTGACATACTTAAAACTATTTAATAGAAATGTTTCTTCTTCATCTTCTACCCTTATCTGTACCATATTGATGCACTATTTTCTTACAACATTTTGAGTGTGTCCAAATACTTGTTCACAAAATCTGGATTATCTCCAATTACAGGAGTTATTTTCATATTATTATTTGACATCTCATAAAAAATGAAGAAGAATATTAAAGTCTGGGCATTTACGGGGCTGACGACCGTCATAGGCTGGTTTAAGTGATCACTTTACACACGCCTATGACGGTCGTCAGCCCCGTAAATGCCCAGACTTCCATATTCTTCTTCATCTTTGATGAGATGTCAAAAAACAGTATTTTCTTGATTGTTTATTACATGAAGGGCAAGGTGATCAGTCCTGAGCTTTTATACCAATCCAGGGTGATAATAACGTGTGAGTAAAAATCACGCATATTATCTTCCTTGGAATCAAACCCGGTGCGTCCAGCACAGTAGTCAAACATTTTGATGGTTTTTGTGGGTTAATTCATTATTTGACTGTGTCCATTGCATGCTGGATGCCCTGGTCTCGATTCCCAGGGGGTCAAAATAAATTAAAGTAATTTTTCTTAATAATATTTATTAATTTTCATCCCGGATTGGTACCTTATGCCTGCAGCACAAGTCTAATCACTTTACATTTATGTAATTAACAATTTGGATAATACTGAATACATACAATGTAGTGACCATTGAATACAGATAAGAGTTAGGGAGAAGAAAAAAAAAAAGGTCCTGATAAAGTCACTGATGACTTCACTTGTTTGTTATCTTGGTAGCTCAAAATTATCATTATTGTATTTTTTTATCACTTACAAACAAAAATAATAACTAAACTTCCTATATTTATATAGAGAAAAAAATCTGTCACCAGGAACCATAAATAAAGACACTGAGCCTTCATTTACATTCCCAAATTCATTCATGTAGTGTAGATCAAATATTTTTAATTTAAGTTTTACTCGGTAAATACCACTATTTCTTAAAATCTATTGTGACATGTGTTTTGATGCATTCCGGTACATACGGTGTTTGAAAATGATGTGGAATGCATCGAAACACGTGTCACATTAGAGTTTTAGAAATGGTGGTATTTACCAAGTAAAACTTATTTTATTTATTGTTTCAATGTTACAATGATAAAGTAAACACTGTTTTTATACCACTTGAGTTTATTAACCTGTCCGGGTGTGAGTTTTTCCAGACAAAACTGTATCTGAGGAGTGAATTTGTTTTTGTTTTTTTTTTTTACTTTTACAATTTTATATTATAGTCTATGCTATAAGCAACATATTTTCTTGAATAAACAAAGATATTTACACCAGTAAACATGGTTTATATAAAAATTATCGAAATATCGATAAATCATGTTTTTAACATGTTTTGATATAAATCGTGTCATAAATCATATTTTGTATCGGCCGTACATGTACGTCCATACTCCTTTGAGAAAAGTTTGGTATGGCCGTACATGTACGGCCATACTCCCGGACAGGTTAATGACTACTAGTTTCGGAAGCTAAATTTCCATCGTCAGGTCTGAATAATAACTAAAATATAAAATAATAAAATACTGTTCTATTAATAAGGAGAGGGGTAAGTTAGTTGAAGGGGGTTAGTCAAGGGGCGGAGTTTGAAAACAAAGGAAAAATGAAAAATGACAATGGAAGTTTAGCTTCCGAATCTAGTAGTCATTAATAAACTCAAGTGGTATAAAAACAAGTGTTTCCTTAATCAAAGTAAAACTTAAATAAAAAAGATAGATATTACCACAAACTGACCTCCGAATCAATTAATAGATCAAACATTATAATGCTGTTGCTTACTGAATTTTTAGTAAACAACCAAATTTAATATTCGACTATCAAACAATCTTTTAAATTTGATTGAGTGAGAATTGATAGTATCAAAAAGTATTTCAAAATCATTGATTATGATTTTAAACTTTAATCAGTGTTATCAGAAAAATTTATTTTCATTTTGATAAATTATCTTTTTACACACCCATTTTATTTTTGTCTCTTTTTAATGTTCTTTGCATACAGTTACAGCTGATTGAGTGGCGCCATATATAAATGAGTTTAAAAAAAAGCAGTTTACATTATTATAAGTTCTTCATAGTATTTTAACGAACTTATTCATACTAAATTAATTTAAATTAATTGTATTTAAAGGAATAAAAATATGGTAAGAAATTATTGTTTACTTTAAGTCTTATTCCTTAATGGTTAATGCACCTAGTTAAAAAAAATAGATAACACTATGATTTTATAATTAGTTAGTATTTAAAACACAAATTTTGTAATTTTCTGTTATTCAAAAATTGATTTATTTAAACCAATATTTTCGAATCATTATAAATTAAAATTTTTATCTGGTTTTATAGAAGCAATCTGCTCCTTCTTCAAGGCTAGTCTTAGATATTTTTTATTTTTAAACTAACTGTAACCCACGATGCGTTCCTGTGGCTATGGTTAAATGGAAAAGAAAGATAAGACATTGCACATTTTTCTAATATTTTTAATTTCACAATGCATATGGTTACACAATATTTTAGCAGCTTTCGAGAAACACGCTGCCCATCATAAATATAGTTAAGTTTTCTGTGTGTTGCTGTTACGTTTAGTAGATGGTGCTGGCATTGCTGTAAAAAAAGCGCTTTTCAAAAACAGCAAAAACACGCGCATATTGACAACGTTTGTCGAAATTTTGAACAACTTTGATGAACAACGAATTGTGAACAACTTAAGAAGATTTAAGATAAAGAATAAAATACTATTTTTATTTATTTAGATGTTATAATTTGAGAACATGTTATGCAATTTAATTTTAAAATTTGATATTATTTTGTTTTCAGACCAAAATGAAAATTGCAATACTGTCAGTATTTCTATTACTGGTAAATGTCTCATTAGGTTTAGATAATGGATTGGCACTAACACCACCCATGGGATGGTTAACTTGGCAAAGGTTCAGGTGTATCACGGATTGTGTAAACCGTCCCGATGAGTGTATAAGGTAAATAAGAATTAAATTAATTTACTTTTTAAATTTAAGCTTAAGTTATTTGGTAAATACTACTACGAGTATTTCTTAAAATCTGTTTCAATGCATTACGTATCATTTTCAAACACCGTAACGCATCGAAATGCATTGAAACACGTGTCACCATAGATTTTGAGAAATAGCGGTATGTAACAAGTTAAACTTATATGTATTAATAATATATTGGATATATTTGTATGTATATATTTTACCAAAAAGTGACTGAAAATTAATTATCATTGATAAAAATAATCCAAATGTTTTTTTCGACAAAATGAATAATATTTCTTCTTCTTCTTCTAACCCTTATCCATACCCAATGGTGCATAGGGCACTGTATCGTATTATCTTGATTGTCACTTACATGAAGGTAAACTGATCACTCCTGCGCTTCTGGGACCATTCCAGGATATTATTAAATAAATACTAGAGTGTAAAATTACTAATATTTATTTTTACTCTCCCCTGGGAATCCAGCCTGGGACCTCCAGTATGGTAGCTTAATACGCTAACCATTACACCACGGAGGCGGACAATATTTAATTCAAGCATATTTTTACAGTGAAAAATTAATCTTACGTACGGCTGATTTGATGGTTTCTGAAGGATATTTGTCTGCCGGATATGATTATCTCGGTATAGATGATTGTTGGATGGAAAGAAATAGAGATGAAGAAGGAAGACTCGTTCCTGATAGAGAAAGGTTCCCTAATGGAATGAAATATGTAGGAGATTACGTGAGTATCAATATCAGTACAGAATATTTTTTTTAGTTATGTAAGTCACCTAATGGTAGTTATTTTGAACTGCAAGAAAAAAGATAAGATAATTTTGGCCCCTTACAGTCTGATTCAATGGTTTAGTGCGAAAACTTATCATGTGCCTGTTAATATGAATGGCGTATGATGAATATTACCTTTACAAATATAATTTTTGATCAGATGTACATAAAGACACTGTCCGGATGTCTTCATGCAGTTTATTCTGGAATGGCCTGAATTTTGCCTCTGTTATTTCCTACTGAATTGTTATAATTCTCAAGACTGCAATTTTTATATCTCCTGAAAGATTAAAAACAATATGCAAATGAATAAAACATATGTGTCGCCTACTTTCAAAATCCGCCAGATCCATGTAAGTCAATTTTCCAAAACATGCTAAATTCTCCGGGTAACATTTATGTTTAAAAGATTTATCTATCTTTTGGTAAAATATTATGAAATAGAGAATTTAACATTTTTTTTCAGTATTTAAAAATAAAAAACACGAGACACATACCGATAATGACGTCATCTTAATTTTTGACCTATCCCCGCTCTCTGATTGGCCGATATGGGTCAGAAGGCAAGTTCCGTGAATATAGCAGAATTCGAAATACAACGCTGTTTTTAAGTATTTTTTAGCAGGGTTTTCAAGCATATAAATATTTTAAACAATAAAATACACAATTGGCATTCCGATAAAGTATTTACTTTAAAATCTTATCAAATTGGATCTGGCGGATTTTGAAAGTAGGCGACATATATGTATTGGGCTATGTAAAGGGACAATGGGAATGGCATTGAGCTGGGTTAGGTTTCTTGGCAGTGGGTACATGGGCTTAGGTCCATATAAAAAAATAAATTAAAATAAAGCTTAAAATTTAGGGAAATATAGCAAATATATAGTAAATTCATGAAGTTTACACAACAAATATATTGAAATATCACACTTGCAATGGTCAAGATATTAAAATTGTAAAATGAATTCGTTAGTGAAAATATTATTGTGTATGGTAAAAAGAAAAAATAGTTTACGCTTAATTTGATCATAAAAAAAACCACTTGTATTAGACCACTTTTGAGTTTATTAATGTGACCATAACTAGTTTTCGAGAACTACAGATATCTCGTCAACAGGTAAAAATACAAACCATTTGTATTTTCACCTGATGATGAGAACATCAAAATAAACTGTTTTTTAAAAATAAAAAAATTCATCACGTTATTCCCTAAAGTTAGTGCTAAATCAATAAATAACATTATTTTATAAATTGTTATTTTTGTTTGCATGAAAGAATGAATCCGAGATAGACTAAATGCCTTTAATCAGATATGGTTTTGGGAGCTTTCAATAATGCATATGTATTACGAGTTTGACATAAATGAATGTTTTGTGTTTATTGGCTTCATTGTTTCAAATTGTAGTTACACAGCAAAGGATTGAAATTCGGCATTTACCAAGATTTTGGGACTCACACCTGCGAAGGGTATCCGGGAATATTGGGACATCAAGCAATTGATGCAGCTAGCTTTGCGGAATGGGGAGCGGATTACGTTAAATTAGACGGTTGTAATGTTGATGTTAATTTGATGGATCAAGGTACATAATTTTTTTATTGTTTGATTGCTATGTATTTATAATATTGATACAATTAAAAATGAACATAGAAGTTTTCTAAAATATTTTTCTTTATTGCATTGATAAATAGTACTTGGCCTACATGTTGATAATATGGACATTATTATTTCTTCATACAGGTTATCCAGAGTTTGGTATGCTACTCAATCAAACTGGAAGACCAATGATGTATTCGTGTAGTTGGCCATTTTACTTAGAGATAAGCGGAATGACGGTAATATGGCAATATTGTGAACATTTATTTTATGGCGACATTGTGCTCTTTCTAATATTGACAAAAATATGTCTTTCCAACTAAAAATACATAATATAATATAAAATTCATTGAATGTAATTATTGTAATTCGTGTATGTTATTTTAGCCCAACTTTAGTTCTATTATTGAGCATTGTAATATCTGGAGGAACTACTATGATATTCAAGATTCATGGGGGAGTGTTCAAAGTATAATGGGATACTTCGGAGAGAACTCAGAACGACTAGCTTCATATGCTGGGCCTGGTCATTGGAATGACCCAGATATGGTAAGACTAATTTATTTACTACTATTGTTTTCCCTAGCTGTGCCCTGATTTGGATTTCAGTAGCATTACAATTTTCAAATAATTTGTTCTGCTCTTTTTAAAATAAATTTAGTTTTTGTTTGTTTATGATGTAAAAATGTGTGATTTGTTTTATTTTTTTTGATGATACATTTGGAATTTTTATAAAATAATTCATGTTTTAACTACAAATATACATGGTACCTACCTATATGAAAACCCAATGAAGGAGGCAATGTTTTATCCCTAATAAATAGATCAAATCTAAATTTTCACATTCATTTATTAGCCATAGACACTGATTGCATTGCGTATCTAGACATAAATTGTATAGCACCTTTGAGGGGTTTTTTGAAAATGGCAATACATATTATTATCAATAATGTTCAAATTATGAGATTTAAAAAAAAAAACTTTTTATATTTTTTTATATTACTATTTATTATTGATTATTTTTATTGGATTCCTTCCATAATTACACATAACACATTCCAGATTATAATTTACAAACACGCGTGTATTATTAATAATTTAGTGTATTGTATTGAAAGTGATCGATTTTCAGGTGTGTGTGATTGAATTAATAATATTTTATTTTTATTTTAAAGCTTGTAATTGGAAACTTTGGTCTAAGCATTGATCAAAGTAGGGTCCAGATGGCAGTTTGGGCAATATTAGCAGCACCGATGCTCATGTCAGCGGACCTAGCAACCATGAGACCAGAGTTCAAGGAAATTCTTCTTAATAAAAACGTTATTGCAGTTAGTCAAGATCCCTTAGGGCGAGCTGGTGTTTTAGTATTAAAGGTAAGTACGCATGCCTACCTCCACAGTGCAATAAATAGATAGCTATTTGGTTCCCATGTGTGAGATTATAACTTTACACTTTTTTTTGGCAAAGCACCCAAAATTGAGTTATACATGCCACAAACAAATGGTATTTTTTTTAAATTAATGTTTTACTTAGTAAATACCACTATTTCTTAAAATCTACTGTGACAGGGGTTTTATACGGTGTTTGAAAATGATGCGGAATGCATCGAAACACGTATCGCAGTAGATTTTAAGAAATAGTGATATTTACTAAGTAAAACATTAATTAAAAATGGATAGATTTTACCACAAAGTGACTGCCGAATCAATTAATGAAGGTATTTTTTTTATTAGGCTATGAATTAATTTTTAATGATCACTAATATTCAATTTGTTATATTTTTTCAAGTGCTTTATGATTGCATTATTGATTTTTGGAGAGTTTAGCAGTAGGAGTTGCTGGACATTAAGCGGGAAGGACAAACCTCCAAGCGAATATCCTGAAGGAACTCAAGGAAGTAAGAGGTCAAACTTAAAAGCATAAAATATAACCATTACTGGCATTTTCAGAGACAGAATATAGAAGTTTGGCGGAGAGAAATAACTCCAGTTATCGCTGGCTTCCCGTCACTAGCCTTTGCCTTTGTAAACCATAACACTGATGGAGCTCCTAGAGATGCTGTGTTCAACTTTACTGAACTGGGAATAGCAAACGCTAATTACTATGAAATTACGGTAAGTTAAAAATTTACTTTCTTACTCTGATCCGCATCCAATGCTGCATAGGGAATTGCATCAATGCAGTCTTATCTTTGACTGTCAGTTGCATGAAGACGAGGCAATCAGTACTGCCCTTCCCTTATTGGTATTTACCACCAGTCCAGGGTAACCAAATATTAATAATAATAATAATAAAACCCTTATCCGTACCCCAATGGTGCATAGGGCACTGCATCATATGAACACAGTGTTATCTTGATCGTTTACACACGACGGAAAGGTGATCAGCCCTCCGCTTCAGGTACCAGTCCAGGGTAATATTGAATAAATATTACAGTGAAAATATCACTTATATTTATTTGACCCCCCTGGGAATCGAACCCGGGACCTCCAGAACGGTAGCCGAGCGTGCTGACCATTACACTACAGAGGCGGACTCTGAACCAAATATTAGATTGAAATAAACACTTATGTTTATTTTGTCCCCCACGGAAATCAAATTCAGGACCAGGAATGTGGTAGCCAAACGCGCTAATCTACTACACTACAAAAACAAATTATTTCACTTTAATAATAATAATATTTTAGTTGTCAGGTAAGGAGTCGGAATAATAAGCTGGTATGTATGAGGAGATGCATGAATGTAGAAGAGGCGAAGAATGTTTTCAAAAACAGATTGTTGTGGGTTCTATTCGCCTACCTCTGCAGTTAGGGGCGTGATGGTTAGTTAGTTAGAACAAAAGAAAACTTTCCTTTTATCTTATTGTAGCTATAGTTACTTTACTTATTATCGTCAATTTTCTTTTATTTATTTCATAAAAGTATTTTTACAGGATCTCTTTACATCAGAAACAATGATCTGGGGTCTTGAGAGGAGAGATTTTAATGTCCGAATAAATCCTACAGGTATTAAAATGTTGTTTATTTAATGTTTCAAAAATAAGTAATTTCCAACTTTGGTCATATTGTCTCACTGGGTACGCTAGTGACCATAGAAGATATATTATTTCGAGAAATAAAAATACTTTGTGTTCTGATCCACTCACATTTTTATTAACCAACTAGTTTCAAGTAGTAATAAATATAACCCTGAAGAGGGCAACAGGTTGTTGCCGAAACTAGTTGGTTAATAAAAATGTGAGTGGATCAGAACACGAAGTATTTTTATTTCTCGAAATGATATATATCAATATGATCCACAAAGTTAATGCTTTCAATATTCAAAACCATAGAAGATACTTAAAATCATCACAAGACCAACAAAGTTTGTGGAACTAGTGCCTTTTATATAAGTGCTACTAATAATTGTGTTTTTTTTTCTTTCTAGGTGTTCAAATGTATAAAGTAGAAATTATTCCCATTAAGAACTAAGTGTTTATGATGATTATTTATAATATTGCATTAATAATACATATTTTGTAAATATATATTTTTCATGTAAATACGAGTAAAGTGCATTATTCTTGTTATTGATTGTTTTCCTTAATGTAAAATATATCATTTATGTACTTAAATATTAAAGATATTAAAATAAAATTGGTAAATTATTTATTATAGACATTAAAATAAATCTTGGTGTTATAATTGAAAGGTAAAAATGAAAAGTCAAGGGTTATTAGGTATTGTGACATTAAGAAAATATGTATGATAAGTAAATTTTCTTTGTACTATTATTACATTGTCCAGTAGAAATTTTTAAATCAAGGCCTGAAAAAAGCAAGATTTGTGATGAAAATTTTCATTTCCCTCTTGCCAGCATGCTTTGTTCAATGAATGATCCATCATTTAATAGATCTGATAGAACGTATAATATAACTTAAGTGTTTCATATCTACTAATGCGGATTTTCTAAATGGCAAGGCTCTTGGGTAGTCTGGCAGCTCTCTTGCACTTCCCCCAAGTCAGGTCCATGTTTCAAAGTTCAAATAAGAACTGGCAACGGATGTCAGCAGTGGACGTCCTTGGCGGCGGGAACCTGATGCCTAAAAGCGGAAAACTTGATTAAGGCTCTTGAGAGGCATACGAAATACATGGCCTAGCTAACTGAACAGCCTTTTCTTGGTGACAGTTGTGATCATGGGTTACTGTGTCCTATGCCATATTTCCTCATTCATCAAAGTCAAATTGCCACATGCCTAAAATTCTTCACAGACATTTATTCTCAAAGCTGATCGGTGCTTTGTAAGGTGAATAAGATACAGTGATTTTATAACAAAGTTACTTGGCAAATTTTTATTATATTCAAGTTTACAACAACTAAAATATGAAGTCCTGGAGTGGAGACCATGGGACGTGAAGTGAGGAATAGGCCGGCCCCAGAAAAGATGGGCAGATGACATTGTCCCCGTCACGGGTAGTAAGTGGATCGAAAAAACCCAAACAAGAGAATTCTGGAAAAGAATTGAAGAGGTCTACGTCCAGCAGTGGAGAGACGGCTGGCAAAGTAGATAATATGAATAGCAGAAAATGATACAAGGGCATAAAATTAGTACATAAATTCTGATCAGGTTAATTAATTTTTCATGTTTTTCTGACGACTTGTGATGCTTCAGCTATGTAAACATCACCAACCGTACTCCAATCTACTAAGTACTAGAATGATTTGAATTGCACTACATTGTTGGCATTTTTAAAGAACCATGTTTTCTATAGTATAACTATTGCGCATGCTTTATGAAAATATTTGTAATACCTGTTTGTGGTTCTTAATAAATAAATAATAATATGATGAAACAATAATAACCTAGTGCTCCATATCGAAGAGTGTAGTGTACTACTATTATTATTTTTCTGCAGTTTATCTAATCTGTTCAACAAAAAATGTTGTGCTTTATGCCCCCATGAGCTAGTTTACAGTTATGTATTGTTTTGTAATATTGTTATATAATTGCAATAATATCTGAAGTACATATTTTATTATCTATAAACAATGTCAATTTAGTCCGCCTCCATAGTATAGTGGAAAGTGCATTTAACTATCATGCCGGAGGTCCTGGGTTCGATTCCCGGTTAGGTTGAATAAATATAAGTAATTATAATCTAATTTTTAATTGACGTCATCCTGGTCAGGTATAAGAAGAACAGGACTAATCACATTGCTATATGTAATAAATAATCAAAACTACACAGTGCTTTATGAGACGCTGGTTGCGGATAAGGTTTATTAGATGTCTTAACAGATACGAACCATCTTTTTTACACCATGGTAAAATGACATTCTGAGTATTTTTACGGCTTATAACCTGGTATTGGCAGTCTTAAGTGATCGCTTTGTGATATTCTGTAATGTTAACTATTTTGCCCCTTATTAAACATCCATATTGCCAAAATTCAAAGATGATATATATATGTCATATTAATTGTATGCAAGTCAATATCAGGTCATAAGCCCTGTGAAACCTTGACTTATTATTGTATAGAAAATACCTTTGTATAAAAAAATACATTTTCTCTGTTCAGACACCTAAGATACGAGTGTCTTCAAATAAATTGTTATTATCATGAAATATTTTCTGATTTTAGTGTTGTTGCTTACCGCTTTTGTTTTTGTGAAAAATAATTCATTAAATAAAAAACAAACTAGATAATCTTAAAAAATATTTGATAGAGTGAAGAATGATGGATCTACAAAATAGATATTTCAAAACAATTCTTATCTAGTTTTTTTTAAATAAAAATAATAATACATGTGTTGCTAATTTGGGTCGAGAAGTTTAAGCAATGTTATCAGGTGATGGAGCACCCTGTTGAGAATTTTCTTTTAATTTTGATACACTATCTATTAATTTATACAAGCATTCGATTTTAGTACACATTCTGCATTTTCTACGGAGCAGAGTGACAGGTGCTATATTTATATATCATTGAGTTCAATGATAAAAGTTTCATTATTCTAAATTCTTTTACAGTACTTTGACCTGTTTAATTACATTTATTTAATTAAATTTAAGTAAGGAACATATTTCTTGAGAGTTAAGGACAAAAATCAGGTAAAAGATAAAATATTCTACACTCAGACCTCGATCTGCATCCTTTCACTTTGCATTTTTCAAAGTTGCATCATTACTAAATTAAGACTCATTTTCGCTATCTTTGATGTTATTTTTTGATATCTCATCAAAGATGAAGAAGAATATAGAAGTCTGGGCATTTACGGGGCTTACGACCGTCATAGGCTGGTTTAAGTGATCACTTTACACACGTGTAACATTCACCAATTCTACCCATTATTGACAACCACACTACTCAAATTCTTGGAAGTTCTATATATATGAACCAATTTAGAAACCTTGTTCATGAATCACTAGAACTTCACTAGAGACATCTATTGGTGACATCTTTGATGTTTATATGATTTCCAATGGAAAATAACAATTCACTTAAAAATTCACCCTAGGTTAATAAACAATTTGTGATTATTATGAATTTGAAACAATATTACATGTTTAATGTTTTATAAATTCTCCAGCATAATTTTGTTTTCAGTTAAAAATGAAAATTGCAATATTGGCAGTATTGCTACTACTGGTAAATGTGTCGTTGGGTTTAGATAATGGATTGGCACTAACACCACCCATGGGATGGTTAACCTGGGAAAGGTTCAGGTGTATCACGGATTGTGTAAATCGACCCGATGAGTGTATAAGGTAAGAACTAATTACTCATAACCATCTTTTTAAAAATGTATATAATTTTTTTTATTGTTTACAAAGATTTCACATATTTCTGTATAATATTATATCCGTCTCTGTAGTACAGTGTTTAATGCAGTTTAGCTACTGTGCTGGAGGTTCTGGGTTTGATTTCCAGAGGAATGTCAAAATGTATATAATGTTGTTTATAATATTCTCATATACTTATAAAGTTTTTGAATAATTATCTAATTAAAACATAAAAAAGTCATAAATATTTTAAAATATGCTTACCAAGTAAAATTGTAGTGGTATCTATACATATTTTTTAAAGTATCTATTGGAATATAATAAGTTTACCATTTAAGAAAAAATGTTAATGCATAAAGGGTTGATAAAAAAGTATGATGAGATGATAGAAATTATGAAGAATGAATGGAAATAATTGTATCACCCAATAACACGATCACAACACACTAATATTGCATGTGTATTACATATTAGCACATTAGTATTTTGTACAGAAAATGTATGAATAGTGTTTTTTGTTGTAGTGTAGTGTTGTTTTCATGCTGGTATAGTAATTATCCTATTAAAGGTAGAAGTATGTCTTGAAAGTGGTAGAAAAAATCGCAGTGAGTGGACACATACTAATATAACAAACATTTTGTTATATTTTTAATTTATAAATAAGTTTATAACTTTGCAGTGAAAAATTAATCACACGTACAGCTGATTTAATGGTTTCTGAAGGATATTTAGCTGCCGGATATGACTATGTTGGTATCGACGATTGTTGGCTGGAGATGTATAGAGACGAAGATGGAAAACTTGTTCCAGATAAGGAAAGGTTCCCCAATGGGATGAAATTTGTAGGGGATTATGTGAGTAACACAATTATATTTTATTAATATTAGTAAAAAAAAACATAGACCAGCACCTACTCTGGTTGTAGTCCATGGTTAGTGTCACAATCTTAATTCAGAGACTCTATGTTCAATCCCCCATTGGCAACAAATTGATGTCTGTTTTTTGAAAATACAATGGAATTTTAATATTTGGGTTTATCATAAAAACACAAATGCTTATTTCCTTAAATATATATAAACAAATTAAAAACTTTATTTTTTGACATCTCATCAAAGATGAAGAAGAATATGGAAGTCTGGGCATTTACGGGGCTGACGACCGTCATAGGCTGGTTTAAGTGATCACTTTACACACGTGTAACATTCACCAATTCTACCCATTATTGACAACCACACTACTCAAATTCTTGGAAGTTCTATATATATGAACCAATTTAGAAACCTTGTTCTTGAATCACTAGAACTTCACTAGAGACATCTATTGGTGAGATGTAAAGAAGCTTTTTTTACATGTGTGTAAAGTGATCACTTAAACCAGCCTATGACGGTCGTCAGCCCCGTAAATGCCCAGACTTCCATATTCTTCTTCATCTTTGATGAGATGTCAAAAAATAATATGAAAATAACTCCTGTAATTGGAGATAATCCAGATTTTGTGAACAATTATTTGGACACGCTCAAAACGTTGTAAATTAAAAACTCACTGTAAGTCATTTAGAACTGCAAATAATGTCATTGCTTTACCTATATCCGAAAGAAAACCAAAAGACCAATAACATTTTTTAAACCAATCACAGCTACATTATAATTTGAATATTGAAGGTTTCCTCAAGGGGCTTGTACACCTTTACGGTAGCTTTCATAAGGTTATACAAATACGGGTATGCAAACTTTACTGCCCTAGCCATTGCTGCTCTTTCTCTTTTCCACCTACCAATCCTCCTTCATTTACTTTCCCGTGTTCACTGTTTATAGCTGGTCAACACACGGAAAATTACTCTCAAGTGAAAGTCGACATCGGGAGGACCTAATATGGCACATAAATTAGAAGATATAACAATAATGTCCATCACCTTAAGCTCTTCTACTTACATAATCACTGTTCTATCAAATATATTCCACACCTTGATCCAAAAATCCATAGTGCAGGATTGATCATCCTGCCTGAAGGATTATATGAATATAATAAAGTTGAAATTGCATCATTCAGAAAGCTTGAAACGGTTTAAGTAGCTCATAAACACACGGCTTATGAACCCACCATGACCCATTTGGGCGAGCTCAAAGTCAGGTTTCTGTAGGTCTCCTAAAATCAAATGCATATAAAGTGGTCAGTAAGAACATTTTGGTTACCTATCTAGACCAGTAATGTTACACAGACTTGCCTTCATGTAATTTACGATGGGCCATAACACTGTGGCCATTTGATGCAATGTCCTATGCACCATTGGGTGGGGATAGCGGTAAGAAGAAGAAGGAAGAAGGAATCATTACAATAGAATTCAACCGTACCCACCTTCAATCAACTGACATAATTTTTGCTTCTTCCGCAATATTAAAAAATCTTTATTTTATTTATTGTAACTGCAGACAGTTGGTAGAGTTCCATTTTGAATTGTTGGGTAATATATCCAAAAGTAAACACGGTTATTGGATTGAATTCTACCTTTATTTACAAATATTTGATAATACGTGACACGTTTAGTCTTATTAAGACATTATATGTGTAAATAAAGTAGAATTCAATCCAATAACTGTGTTTAATTTTGGATATATTACCCAACAATTCAAAATTTTTATTGTTAGCACATTTTTAATGTTTTTAATGATTTCGATTGTAGTTGCACAGCAAAGGACTGAAGTTTGGCATTTATCAAGATTTCGGAACCAACACTTGTGCCGGGTATCCGGGAATATTGGGGCATCAAGCGATTGACGCAGCTACATTCGCTGAATGGGGAGCGGACTATGTCAAATTAGATGGTTGCTATGTTGATATTAATTTGATGGATGAAGGTGTGTATATTTACAAAATTGATCACAATCTCTGATTACATAAATTATTTATACATGATTTTATTACAATTATTTTAATCATTTAAATGATAATCAGTAATTGGTTATCATTAAATACCATTATAAATCAAAAGGATAATTTTTTTGGTATTGCATAAGATACGTATATACTGTCACATAAGTATGAAAATGTCTAATTTTCCGTCCGCTTCCATAGTGGTTAGCACCATGCTAGAAGTCCAGGGTTCGATTCCCAGGGGGGGGTCAATATAATATGAGTTTTTTCAATATAATATTTATTCATTATCACCCTGGACTGGTACCTGAAGTGCAAGACTGCTCACCTTGCCTTCATATAACAAACAATCAAATTATCAATTTGATAAAGTACCCTATGCACCATTGGGTCCGGATAAGGGTCAGTAGTAGTTGTAGTAATTTTTTCGTAAATGAAAAAATGTTTTAAATAAAATAATTGAATTTTTCAGTTTTTTTCTTTTCAATACTTAAATTATCTCGTCATGTACTTCATAAATTCGTGAATTTTATTTTGGTACTTATATGAGAGGCTACTTGTACATATTAGCAGTATATGATTTACACAAGCTAGTATGAGTACGGGTATGTGAATCCAAGTGCCATAGCCATTACTCCCATTCTTCTTTTTCATTTGCTTTCTCACATAGCGGTAATGTACTAAATCCTGAGCTCATTTCAGTTCATCAATTTCTTCATTTGTACTCATCAATTATATGACTTTCCTAAATGTAATGATCTGGAGCGCAGTATTGATCGTCTTGCCATTATATAGTTAATCATCAAGTTAACACTGCGTCAATCAGATCTGGTCACTATACACTAACTAGGCGATAATAGGTTTAAAGAAAATAGTTTTAAGAAAATGTATGAGGACTTAATTACATCTCAGTTTTGTAAGGGCTGAGAATAGATGTGTAATTTCTTTTTTTAACAAAAAGAGAAACAAATTCCTTCAACTAATTAATTAAATATTGGATAGCAGTTCATTGTTTATAACATATTATTATTTCTTCTTATAGGCTATCCGGAGTTTGGTATGCTACTTAATCAAACTGGAAGACCAATGCTGTATTCATGTAGTTGGCCAGTGTACCAAGAAGAAAATGGAATGATGGTAACACTGATTAATATTAAAACAATATTCTGTCATCCAAAATACACCTTTGTGATTTACCCACTAATTTGTTGTATCCCTTGAAATAGAAGTAATAATTTTAAATAATTTTAGCCAAACTTTACTTCAATTATTGAACATTGCAACATGTGGAGGAACTATGATGACATTGACGATTCATGGTGGAGTGTTAGAGATATTATGAGTTACTTTGGAAAGAATTCAGAACGACTTGCTACATATGCTGGGCCCGGTCATTGGAATGATCCAGACATGGTGAGATATATTTTACTATTCAAATAAATAACAGTAAAATTGTAATAATCCACTAATGCGGATCCTCTGAATGAGCTCACTTCTAACTATACACGGTACATCTAAAGTGGTATATAATTACAAAAGTTTTTTGCAATTGGCCAATATTTCCTTGAAGCTAGTGATGAACACACCTTCAATGTTAGTGTTTTTGTATATAAATAAATATCTGGGGGGAATCTCTATAATTTTATTAGGATAAAGGTTTGTATGTGATTGATAAAGTTTATGTTATTTTTCTGCATTTTTTAGCTCATAATTGGAAACTTTGGTCTTAGCATTGATCAAAGTAAGGTGCAGATGGCAGTTTGGGCGATATTGGCAGCACCATTGCTTATGTCTGTGGATTTGGCAACTATGAGACCAGAATTCAAAGAAATTCTTCTTAATAAAGATATTATTGAGGTTAATCAAGATCCCTTGGGAAGAGCTGGTATTTTATTGTTAACAGTGAGTACATCTATCTTTCTCTGTATTATAATAGGCATACTTTTTACCATATTTTTTTTTTGACGATTGAAAATATTTCTTTTTCTTTCAGAGACGGAATATTGAAGTCTGGAGAAGAGAAATAACTCCAATTATTGATGGCGAACCATCTTTAGCCTTCGCTTTTGTAAATCATAATACTGATGGTATTCCTAGAGATGCTGTTTTCAATTTTACTGAACTTGGAATACCTGATGCTAATGATTATAAAATTGTGGTAAGCTCAAATTATGGTTTGATAATCAAATCATCTACCCTTTTAACTAAGATCACCTCTACTTTATCTATATATTACTAATTGTTTGTTTTCATTCAAAAATATTTCTTCAGGATCTCTTTACAACTGAATCAAGGAACTGGGGTCTGGAGAGAAGAGATTTCAATGTTAGAATAAATCCTACAGGTATAAAAATATCACAAATATAATTTTTTTGTAACAGTTGTTTTTATTTTTTTATGAATCTAATAATAATGTTTTTTTAGGTGTGCAAATGTACAAAATCGAAGTTATTCCCTCCAAGAACAAGAAATAATAATATAAAAATGTTTTAATTCTTTGTGAAAAAAAAACTACAAAAATAAATGAGATAATTTTTTAATATTTGAGTAAATTTATTACTTCCACCTTTAAAATAAATGTTATATTATATAAATTGTTAATTCAGTAATCAAAAATCCAAATCAATCTTTCACAATTTTGGAATTAAGAAGTTAAAAATGAAAATATTCCACCAACGGACTGTTGACTGCTGACTTTTAGTGTAAATAAAATCTTTATCACGTTAAAGATAATAAAATTGTGAAAAATCTAATAAAATGTGATAAATGTAATAAATTTTATTTCTAAGTTGATTTTTGTTATATAGTGTAGCTGCCCTGTATAGAACACAAATAAACTGATTTTGTAATTTTTATTACTTGGTATTGGATAGTGTATGATTTATATATTGTATGAACAAAAGTTAAAGTTTTTTTTCAACTTTTTTTAGCATATTTAGAACCAAAATTATTTTAAAAGAAGTAATTGTTATGTACATAATGAATGTAATTTCTCTCAAATAGACATTGAAAAAAAAAGAGCAAGAAACAATCGAGCACCCACGAGTGTGGTTTGGTATGGTTCGAAATAATGTGAAATAATATAAAAATAGCAATTCTCCAAATTTGTTTTTAATCATGATTTAAAAAGTTTTTTTTTACTCTTCTCATAATTTTTCAAATAAATTATTTTTGTATGGATGTGAAAAAAAATAGTTATGCTAAATTTATTTTATATATACAAAAACAGAAATATTTAATTTGATTTTTCATCTATAAAACATATAATAATATACTGTATTCTAAATTGAACATAAGTTGTCACAAAAAATCAAATATTGTCTTCAAATTTAGTTGTGACGGTGGGTCATTTTGATTTCCTAATAAAATCATTTGACTTATCGCTAAGTAAGTACTTTTTACTTTTATTCAATAAATTATTTGTATGGCAACATGTTTTTTGTCGTTAAACAAATACGAAACGTCAAAAATTGACAAGTGTCAAGTGTCAGGTTGCTGCAAAAATGTGCAATAACCGAAATATTATTTTCTAGAATGCGTTATGCGCACGTAATGTGCGTATTTCGAAACTTCAAATTGAAATAATAAGGTGAATTGAATATAAAAATTGGTTTTTATTTTATATTTTTTACATTAATGAATGTTTTTAATGCTTAGTACAACTTGACATAAAAAATAATTTTATTATTATTAATTACCTATGTAAATATTTTTTTTTCTATTAAAATTTATACTTTATATGAGTTATATAAGTAACTACTGGGTAAGTGTAGATGAGTTCCTCTCAGAGTAATTCCAAGTACAAATAGCCAGGAGACAAGGTTATATACTATTTCCGGATCTATTTAATATATATGGTGAACATATAAAGAGAAAAATATTAGATAAGTGGGAAGGCAGCGTAACAGCAGAAGACCAATATGAGATATGCAAATGACTCAACGCTAAATATCCAACAATGAGGAAAAAATGTCTAAACTCTTTCATAGAGTCAAAATAGAGTGTCAACATGTAGAACCAGGGCTTTTTTTCCATGTAACGCGGTGGATCGGCGTTCTGACACCTTTTTTAACAGATAATTTTTTTATTTTATTTTTAAATTCTATTAGGCGAAACAATGTTTGCGCTTACGTAATTACAATATTTATTTATGTAATTCATCAAAACGATATAATATGGTATTGTGATGAATATTTAAATGATATTTAAATATATTATTTTTAAAGTTCAAAGCTTGACATGAAGTGAGTTCCAGGACCTTTTTTGTTTTAAAAAAAACCCTGTGTATGACTAAATAAACAAAAGTCAATATCAATTTGGAACCCTAACAAGGGACAACTTTTTGAGAGATTACAAAGAACTCGAGTTTATTTATTAGTTTTCATTCATTCACTCATTTCTAAACATAGTCTGGAGTTATCCGCCATTGGATGGAAGAAATGAAGTCCCCTCAAATATTTTTTTTTGCAAATTTGTTCTATTACCAAGATAAAAATGAGGATGTTACAAATAAATTAAGCCACCAGGTATTTCCCAAGGGCAAATTTCCACATGAAATCTTTAATTTCATCTAAAAAAAGGAATAAACCGCTAAGCCTCTGTTTTAGAGCCTTGTCTGCAGGTGGGACAGTTATGAAAAGGAAGATTGATATAAAAAATGAATTACATATGCCTAGATCAATTAAAAATAAATATTTATTGAATTTATTTTGCAACTGGCGGGAATCGAACCAGCAACACCAGTTTCGCAGTCGAGTGTCTACCCGACTATGCCAGGTCGCCTGTTTTGAAGTCCGCCATCTTTGTCTCAGAACACCATGATGCTCAGCATTCAGAAGATGATTTGAGCAATCTCAAAGCCAACATGTGGCCTTCTGATTATTGTAATTTTTTTAATTGTTTTCAAATTGCTTATCTCTTGTTTTTCCTTTTATGTTACGTTTTAGTATCACCAGTTGTGAAATGATGTGGTTTCAACTCACCATTGCTTCATATTTACTTTGTTTTGGAAATGGATTGGACAATGGTTTAGCCAAGACTCCACCCATGGGATGGATGACGTGGGGTCGCTACCGTTGCAAAACTGATTGTGTTAGCGAACCCAACGAGTGCTTAAGGTAAAAGCAGCTTATCTCTAAAAAATATTAAATGTTTCTATTAAAAGGTATCTTTTCCATGGCTTGTAAATGGAAAACATATAATCCTTAATTTAAATCACCTCGCAAATACTATTCTCGACCTCCGTAGTTTAATAGTCAGGATTTTTTTTATCATAAATAAAAATTGGTAAAAAAAATTGTAATTTTCATATTACTATAAGTTTTTCATAATATTTTCTTTGTATTTAAATTATAATACACAATTTAGCAGTACCAAAATTAAAGACTTATATTGAAGCAGACATTTTTTTATTTTCAATATTTAAAGCACTAACTTTATGGATCATTGAAATATATTATTTGGAGAAATAAAAAACCTATGTTTTTTATCCAATCACTTTTATTATCAATAATAAAAGTGAGTGGATAAAAAAACAAAGTTATTTTATTTCTCAAAATAATATAGGCATTTTTCTCTTCAGTGAACGGTTGTTGCTAGGTGTTACTGATAAATTCATAACAGATGGATATGCCGATGCCGGCTATCAGTATATTATCATTGATGATTGTTGGATGCAAAAAACCCGGGATCGTAATGGATTTCTACAACCAGACTGGGACAGGTTCCCCAATGGGATGATGTATATTTCCAAATATGTAAGTTTTTTCATTATATTATTATAATTCATTTGAAGAATGTCAAACACACTGGAAAATTACTAGCTCAATTATTAACCTGTTCGGGAGTATGGCCGTTCATGTACGGCCATACAAAATTATTCTCATAGGAGTATGGCCGTACATGTACGGCCAATACAAAACATGATTTATATCAAAACACGTTTAAAACATGATTTACGGCAAAATGATTGAAGTTTCCATAAATCATGTTTACTGGTGTAAATAAAAAAAAATATTCAAGAAAATATGTTGCTTATAGCATCGACTATGATATAAAATTATATAAAGTAAAAAAATATCAAAAAACTGACTCCCCAGATATAGTTTTGTCCGCAGAAACTTACTCCCGGACAGGTTAAGCGGATCAAAATAAATGCTTTATACATAGATAAAGAAAGGAAGTTTTTGATTGACAACATGTGTACGAATCTAAGATATGAGTTCATGGGAAGTTATCACTCTGTGATTCTTTTGGGGAAAATTGTTTTAGGTAATAAACAATTTGGGTTGTGAATGGTCTAACTAACTAACCAACTAACCATCACGCCGCTTCCCCGCAGGGGTAGGCAGAGGGAATAGAGCGCCACACCACTCTGTCCTTGCAAACATTCTTCGCCTCTTCCACGTTCATGCATCTCCTCATACATACCCGCCGATTGTTACGACTCCTAACCTGACCACTTTCAAGTATTTGGCATACCTGATCGTGCCATGTTTTTCTCGGTCTTCCTCTGCTTCTTTTCTCACTAACATTCGCCTCATAAATTTGTTTTACCGTTCTTTCCTCACTCATTCGTTCTACATGTCCAAACCATCTCAACACACCTTTCTTAATTTTATCGATAATGCTTATCTCAGCTTTGCATTCCTTCCTTATTTCACTATTCGCACATCTATCATACATCGTTTTGTTGCAAATTCTTCTGAGAGATCGCATTTTGACTGCATTCAGTCTACTTTCATCCTTCGTTTGCCAACTCCATGTTTCACTTCCATACATTAGAGTTGGAACCGGGACTCCGTTGTGGACTGCCAGTTTAGCTTCCGCTGATAGGTTTTTATTTGCTATAACTGATGTGAATGGTCTAATGGAAATAATTTGACTTGTAACCCGAGGTTGAGTTGCACTCATAACCAAATTCATTATTTTTTCAGTCAAGTGTAATTTGTTGAAAATGAACCAAAAAAGTATTTTCCTAACTCTTTTGTGTACGTTAAAAAATAAGAATTTGAATGAGACAGTAAGCCTTTTGTTGTTCATTATTTCAGATAATTTTAAATATATTATGCGAGGACAATTTGTCATATCGCTCACTCCTTTCAAGTACGTCATAAATCAAAATTCGTAAATTTTCAGTTGTGCATGTTTTCGGAATGCCCAGAAAATTTACTATATCCCAGCAGAAGCGGCATATTTTTAACTTAATATTTACCCGCCACAGGGCAGAAAGTGTTGTTTTTGCATTTTGAAGAAAAGGTATTGTTTAATTATTTTTTTAAATAAACTAAATATTTTTCAAATGGAGAAAAAACCTTCAGGTTTTACTTAAAAAGATCTGTTACACAGTAAAAAGTTCAGTAAGTGGTTTGATATTTATTTTTAATACATTGTATTATATTTTTAAACTTTAAAAACGTTCTCCTGAAAAATCGAGTTTTTTGATTTATGACGTTCTTGAAAGGAGTGAGCGATATTCCAAATTAATGTTTTTTTTGTGAGTGATGCTCATCGTAGAGCATGAAATGCTTAAGAACCTTGAATTGGGATGTCAATAATAATTTTTACATTTGCATATATGCAGATAAAATATCTCAGTGGACTATGGATCTGTGTATTTTAGCTAAATTACCTTTTTTTATTTATTTTGAATAAATGTGTTTTAATTAAAACTGTAAATTTCAACAGCAAAATCATCTCCCTTGTAAAAGATATTACATACCATTAAGGATTATAAATAATACATATCGCCTACTCCTTTCAAGAACGTCATAAATCAAAAAACTTGATTTTTCAGGCGAACGTTTTTAAAGTTTAAAAATATAATACAATGTATTAAAAATAAATATTATTACCGAACTTTTTACGGTGCAACAAACCTTTTAGGGTAAAACCTGAAGGTTTTTTCTTCATTTGAAAAATATTTAGTAAATTAAAAAAAAAATTACAACACCTTTTCTTCAAAATGCAAAAACAGCACTTTCTGCCCTGTAGCGGTTAAATATTAAGTTGAAAATATGCCTCTTTTGCTGGGATATAGTACATTTTCTGGGCATTCCGAAAACATGCACAACTGAAAATTGACGATTTTTGATTTATGACGTTCTTGAAAGGAGTGAGCGATATGTAAAATATTCAAAGATAATATGTTTCACTAACAGGTGTTTTATCATAGGTTTTTTTTTAAATTTTACTATTTTTTTATTCGTCTGTCACCCAATGAGAGGATGTTTGTGCCAGTGTCAAGTGTTATTTTTATTTACATTTTTTTTTCATTTCATTTCATTCAAACCCTTATCCGCACCCTATGGTGCATAGGGCACTGCATCGTATAAACACAGTGTTATCTTGATCATTAACACATGAAGGAAAGGTGATCAGCCCTCCGCTTCAGGTACCAGTCCAGGGTTAAATTGAATAAATATTACAGTGAAAAAATCATTAATATTTATTTGACCCCCCCTGAGAATCGAACCCGGGACCTCCAGTATGGTAGCCGAGCGTGCTGACCATTACACTACGGAGGCGGACGAACAAAATTTTAACATTCTTAAACATATTTTGAATAATAAAACAAACCCCTTACTACCCAACCTTGGTTTCCTTTAAGACACTCGCTCGGAGGTTTTGTCCTTTCCTCTAAATGTCAAGCAACTCCTATAGTTAAATTCTCCAAAGATCAATAATGCAATAATGAAGCCCTTGAAAAAAATTAAAACAAAAACATCATCGTTAAATATACCAGTTTTTTGTGGCAATTGTGGCAATGTATTCGTTCAATTGTTGGTGCTTTGTCCAAAAAAGAAACACCAGTAGAATCATAAATATAAATGGTTTGGAAATAAATGAAAAATAGAATATTTGCTATAATGCAAAAATACAGCTGAGTATTACTTAAAAAAATATACCACCACAATTTTTTTCAAACATCTAAAGTATCAATTTAATTTAAGTAAAACTTCAATTTTTTTTATAAAGTTCATTATAATGTCGCATTTATTATGTTGCTACCAGGGAATTAAATTTTTTCCTCTATTAAATTTTATGCCATAAATTATCTTTTTATTCTAACCTTATACGCACTCAATGGTGCATAGGACACTGCATCATATTGACACAGTGTTATCTTGATCGTTAATTGCATGAAGGCAAGGTAAGCTCTGCGCCCTGCGCTTTAGGTATCAGTCCAGGGTGATATTAAATAAATATAAAGGTGAAAACCGCCCATATTTATTTTGACTCCTCTAGGAATCGAACCGGGGACCTCCAGCATGGTAGCCAGATGCGCTAACCACTACACTACGGAGGCAGACAGGCGCAGGCTATAAATTATAGGACCTAGCAAGTGATTTTAGGAATAAATAAAAGAGAAAACATGCTTTTGAAGTGTTTATTTGAAGTAAAAATGTCCTTTATTTTACCAGATTCACAATAATGGATTGAAATTCGGTATTTACGAAAATTATGGAACCGTAACTTGTGAGAAATATGCTGGTTCCAAAGGTCATGTGAAGACAGATGTGGAAACATTTGCCAAATGGGAGGTAGACTACCTTAAATTAGACGGATGTTTTACTCTGTCTAATGAGCTGGATTTTGGTAAATCATACTGTGTTACTGTACTGTTAACATAATAAAAAATTTAAACTCTTCTGACAGAAGATTGAACAAACCAACTAACTCTTTATTTGCCGTATTTTACGGACTATAGATGCATCTTAATTTTTAAGCAATTTAAAAATAAATAACATTTTTACCATTTTTATTATTAGATTGCAAAACCAGACTAAACAAACTTAGTTTATAAAACCAAACTGACCTTAAAATCTTAAAGTACAAGTGTACTACAAATCGCTCACTCCTTTCAACAATGTCAAATATAAAAAAAACTTGATTTTTCAGGAGATCGTTTATAAAGTTTAAAAATATAATACAATGTACTAAAAATAAATATCAAGGTACTTATTGAACTTTTTACTGAGCAACACATCTTTTTAGGTAAAACCTGAAGGTTTTTTCCCCATTTAAAAATACTGGTATATTAAAAACAAAAAAAACAATACCTTTTTCTTCAAAATGCAAAAACAACACTTTCTGCCCTGTAGCGGGTAAATATGAAGTTAAAAATATGCCGCTTTTGCTGGGACATTTTCTGGGCATTCCGAAAACATACACAACTTAAAATTGTCAATTTTTGATTTATGATGTTGTTGAAAGGAGTGAGCGAAATGTGGCGGTCCTCATCAAAATGTTACATTTCCATTATATATGATTTTAAGTAATCAGGAATTCTAACTTTTAAAATTGTTTTGGTGCGATTTAATGATTTCATATTGGTTTGACACAGGATTGGTCACGTTTTGTCGTAACTTTAATTAAGATTTCAATAGAATACAGTAAACATAACAGATTTGCATTTAAAAGATTTTTTCGCAGTATTGGAAATAAATAACTTTTTGGTACCTCCACAAGTGCATGTGTGGTGTTTTGACAATTTTTTTTATTGTATGATATTTATCATTACAATGTTGCCAGATAAATATAGGTTTTCCCGTGGCATCAAATATATAACTATTTTTAAGACTGGCGGGAATTTTGAATCAATCATTGGATATTAATTTCGAGTATAAGATGAACCTGAATTTTAGAGGCAATTTTTTAAGAAAAAAGTGCATCAAAGTCTGTAATACAGTATGAGAATTTATTATCATTATTTTGTATTGCTGTGTTTATTTTACAATACACTTTTAAAACATACCTAGCTTATTATCTTTTTAACAAGTTGCTATTATAGTTTGTACAGTGTTTAAAAGTAGTTTTCAAATATTTGTCATTTACAATCTTCTGTCAGACAATACTGAGTATTATATTTTTATTATTATATATAGTAATATTAAATGTGTAAATATTTTATTTTAGGGTATCCTGAATTCAAGAATGAACTTAACAAAACCGGAAGACCAATAGTCTTTTCCTGCAGCTGGCCGTATTATCAAGAACATATATTTCAAGTAAAGGTAAGGTGTAATAAAATAAAGAAGTAATTATTATTTAATTTATGATATTGTAGTCATTATTATTATTCACGTTTAGCTAATATTTTGCTTTAAAAATAGTGCTACAATTCAATACGGTGGAATTTGTTTACTGTGATTACGGATAATATTATCTATCTGTTATTGTTATGATCAGTCGGTCCTAAAACTAAATTAAAAATAATCCGCTCTATTGTTATCAAACCTAGGCCATTGTTAACTATCCATTTTTTTTTTTTTTTTATGTATTAATTTTAAATCAAACACAGATTTTTTGAGTCTACTAAGTTGTATTTTATTAACAAAAAACACATAAAAAATTATATTGTGACAATTGTTTCGCCTTGTTAGGGCATTATCAAAGACATTCGTTTGATAATGCCCTAACAAGGCGAAACAATTGTCACAATATAATTTTTTATGTGTTTTTTGTTAATAAAATACAACTTAGTAGACTCAAAAAATCTGTGTTTGATTTAAAATTAATACATAAATTAAAATGGAGTTCTTCAAATTAAACGCCAAGTCAATAAATATCCATTTTTTATTTAAGTTTTACGTGGTAAATACCACTTGTATTAAAACATGGAAAAATATTACCACAATGTGACTGCCAAATCAATTAATGAAATTATTGAAGCAAGTACGGTCAAAAAAGGAAAAATTAATAGGAAGTTAATGACCAAATAAAGAGTTGTGTGTTTAAATTTATACTTTAATCATTAGTGGTATTTGCCAAGTAAAACTTAAATTAGAAATAGATATATATTACCAAAAACTATTTTTAAATTCAATTAATGGAATTATTGTTATCTATTTTGGTGGCTTTGCATTGAAACAAAATGTATATGAATTCTCGGCATTTCCATGTTCATCCCAGCTCCAATATTTAAACCTTTCAGTTCTTTCATGCTATTCTCTATGTATAGATTAAACAATGATAAGCTGAACAATTTGACTCTCTGTTACCTTTTGTAAGCTGACGATGCTGTTCTTCTTGCCGAAAGCAGAGAAGACCTGCAGGTGTTGGTGACAAAAGTGTATAATGTGTGCAAGGAAAGTGATTTGCTGATGTTGGCAAATCCAAAGTTATGGTTTTTGAAAGAGTTAATGTAATCAGCCTTTTATTATTATCACAATACATAACAGGTCCCATATGATCATAATAAGCGGATGCGACTGTATTATCATTTCATTTGTATTTTTTTATTAATTGCGTTTTTTTATTTTAGCCCAATTACGAGAAAATAAGGGAAACATGTAATTTATGGAGAAATTATCATGATATTCAAGATTCTTGGGATAGCGTGAAAATGATAATAAATTATTATGGAAAACATCACAAAATAATGTCTTCATACTCGGGCCCCGGGCATTGGAATGATCCAGATATGGTAACTTTATTGAGTTTTTTAATTACAAAATAGATTAATTCGCTTCTTTACTGATTTAAAAATATTTTAAGTAAGTAAGTTCACACTGCTTTCATCTTTTTTAATTACAAAATAGATTAATTCGCTTCTTAACTGATTTAAAAATATTTTAAGGAAGTAGAAATGAATATGATTGGTTATTAGTTACATAGGTCTATTCTATTCTGTCCACCTCTGTAGTGTAATGGTCAGCATGCTCGACTACCATACTGCAGGTCCCGGGTTCGGTTCCCAGGTGGAGAGTCAAATGAATATTTGACTCTCCACCTGGGATAATTTTTTCACTCTAATATTTATTCAATATCACCCTGGATTGATACATGAAGCGGAGGGCTGATCATCTTTCCTTCGTGTGTTAACGGATCAAGATAACACTTAGTTTATATGATGCAGTGCTTTATGCACCATTAGGGTGCGGATGAGGGTTTAAAGAAGACGAAGATGAAGAAGAAGAAGATTCTATTCACTTTAATATTTATTTAAAATTTCACCAGACTGGTACCTGAAGCGCAGAACTGATCACCTTTCCTTCGTGTATTTAGCGACCAATATAAACTGCTTATATATGATGTTTTGTCCGCCTCCGTAGTGTAATGGTCAGCACGCTCAGCTACCGTTCTGGAGGTCCCGGGTTCGATTCCCAGGGGGGTCAAATAAATATTAGTGATTTTTTCACTGTAATATGTATTCAATATTACCTGAAGCGGAGGGCTGATCACCTTTCCTTCATGTGTAAACAATCAAGATAACACTGCGTTTATATAACGCAGTGCCCTATGCACCATTGGGGTGCGGATAAGGGTTTTATTATTATTATAAACGATGTAGTGTCATATGCACCATTGGGTGCTGATAAGGGTTAGAAGAAGATTCTATAAAGTTGTTTGAAAGTCTGGGCATTCGCAGTGCTTTCAATATGTTGTTATTTTTATTATTTGACAAGTGTTTCATTAAATATATTTTGTGTGTTCAAATCTTTGCACAATAATATTAGA
The DNA here is from genome assembly GCF_059751285.1 of Brachycentrus maculatus. Classification (NCBI taxonomy): domain Eukaryota; kingdom Metazoa; phylum Arthropoda; class Insecta; order Trichoptera; family Brachycentridae; genus Brachycentrus; species Brachycentrus maculatus. The sequence continues at coordinate 251,721 of NW_028281273.1, read as the reverse complement.
TTTAATCTCACGAGTTGATTGAAATTTTAGTTGATGATTGGGAATTCGGGACTGAACGAAGGACAGAGTAGAGTGCAGATGGCAGTCTGGTCAATTCTTGCGGCGCCATTAATCATGTCGAATGATTTAAACAACATTCTAGATGAGATGAAAGATATTTTGACAAACGCTGAGGTTATAGCTGTGGATCAAGATCCTTTGGGAATCCAAGGTGGAATATTCAAGGTATTGTTTAAAATTTATTTATCTTCTGCATTATAAGGTTTAAGTTAAACTCTTGTTTTATTTTTTATTGAAGTTGATTCCCAATGCCATCACAATTGGTATGGTAATTTGGCGAGCGTGCCTTTGCTGTTGCAGGACCGACGGCGTGGAATGCTCTTCCACCAATGGTTAGAAATAGTGAGAGTGAGATGATCTTTAGAAAAAGACTAAAAACACATTTGTTTGCTAAATCATTTCCACCATAATATTTTCCCCAATTCATTCACAGTGAAGCGCCCTTGAGGTATTTTTTTTTACGAAAATGGCGCTATATAAGTTATCCAAATTTATTATTATTATTATTATTGTATTCATTTCTTACATATCGCTCACTCCTTTCAAGAATGTCATATATCAAAAATCAGAAATTTTCAGTTGTGCATGTTTTCGGAATGCCCAGAAAATGTACTATATCCCAGCAAAAGAGGCATATTTTTAACTTAATATTTACCCGCTACAGGACAGAAAGTGTTGTTTTTGCATTTTTAAGAAAAGGTGTTGTTTAATTATTCTTAAAAATATAATAAATATTTTCAAATGTAGAAAAAACCTTCAGGTTTTACCTAAAAAGATCTGTTGCACACTAAAAAGTTCAATAAGTGGCTTGATATTTATTTTTAATACATTGTATAATATTTTTAAACTTTAAAAACGTTCTCCTGAAAAATCAAGTTTTTTTGATTTATGACGTTCTTGAAAGGAGTGAGCGATTGTATATCTATCCTCCGGGATCTTTATATGAATTGTAAAAAGTTAAATCATGTCTCTCCACAATAACAATCAAAAGGTTATGTGGTTTCTACTTCGGATATGAGGTTTTTTGTTATTTCATTAATTTATTTTTCATCATTGACATATTTACAATATCTAATTGACAATAATGAGCCCTCACTCAAGGAGTGAGCGATATATGTACAGTGATGGGCGATCAAATTTTATAGTAAAAAACCAATTCAGTTTTTAGATTCAATAGCTTTAAGCAAATCACGCCAATCAGTGTAAAAATTGGGTTGCGTATTGTGTAATTCTAGCTCATGATAAATTTGATAATTCAACATCAAAAACTTAGCTGGATAGAAAACTTAGGTAACTGAAAAAGTAACAGATATCTATTTTAGACAAATCTCTAATATACGTAAATTCATTCTAAAATGTTTTCACACATCCTAAATCCATAATACGTCTGTGTTAGTACTTTGTTCAGGTCAATTCTAATGGCATTAGTTTAGGTTAGATTGTGACTCAGTGTTTTAATGAAAAAAATTGCTTTCATTCATATTTATGACATTATTGAAAGATTTTAAAGAAACGATATGTGGGCTATTTTAACAGAGTTTATTGACTGTTACATCATTCTTTACTTTTTTGCCATTAAAATTAAAACATTTACGTCAAAGTTAAATCATTATTCAAACCGACAAACCAATTTACAAAGTGTGCGTTATGTTAAGAAATCATCTAAAATATATAAAATTCAATTGGCTAAATTTTACTTTTAAACTGACTGTATTTAAAATTGTACGCATGTCTGAGTTCAACGATTCCACAATTGTTTGAACAACAATTGAATAACATTGTTATCATGCTAATTTATTTCACCTTTTGCTTACATTATTATTCCTCTCTGCTATTTTAAACATAGGTACTTAAAAATTCTCGGATAACATCATAAGTAACATATGTATTTTTTCCAACAGAATATTTTTGGAGATTTAAAATTGTGGAAAAGACAAGTACTGCCTATGAAAGGTGAAAATTTATATTCTTATGCAATCGCATTTGTAAATATGAATAGTGTTGCGGAGCAAACTATTATTGTGGATACAAAGGAGTTAGAGTTGAATAATACTTATGGATACACAGTTACGGTAAGGAAACACACCTAATTATGTCATTGTGTATTATTTGAAATTCTCTCTTACACCCTATTCTGTACCTAAATGGTGCATAGAGCAGTGCGATGAATCAACACAGTGTCAACTTGATAACTATTAACCTTTTAACCGCGTTAACTTTGTTCCTAAGAGACGCCCGTGTGCGGCGGTATTTCGCCTTTTTTAAAAGATTACTTTTATCATGTATTTAGTTAAGAAACGATTTATTTTCCTAAACAAAAACATTCAATGGGATTCATTGTGCCTTTTTGGTACGATATAATACAGGTGTGTCACATTATTCTTGAAATATATCGTAATATAAACAAATAAGATCGTAACATAAATAAATCAAAGCACGCATCGTGTGTCACTCTTACCCACTGGTGATGCGTAGCGTCAAGAGTGAGACAGATATAGGGCATGATTATGGCGCGGACTAATTACTGACCGCAAGAAAAATCAGGGATCTGTTCTTTTATTTATCCTTGTCATGTTACAAATTATTAGTCAGATATTTCAACAGATGTCATAAGGCCAAGGATTGACGTATTATTTTATCCAAAGTTCCACACCATGAAAAAATCCCTCTAAGTTGAACTGAGGTTCGAAACTTGGAGCAATGTAAAAACACAAACGCTTATGTCAGCCGCGTATAAGGCATGTTTTGTTAAAACACACACGGTTATGCGAGCCGCGTGGATCCGGTTAAATTATGAAGGCAAGGTGATCACTTAGCACTCCAGAAAAAGAAGTGGAATATATTTAACCCTTTGACTGATGAGTCAGAATCATCGGCCTGTATGTATAAGGAAGTAGAGATTGTATGTAAAGACAGATTGGTGTGGCGTTCTATTCTCTCTGCCTACCTCTGCGGAAATCGGTGTGATGGTTAGTTAGTTAGTTTTTAGTTAGACTGATGAGTTTTAATTAAGATTTTATTTAGAAAAAGGAGAGATTTTTAAATTTCTGATAATGAAATAATGCAATATTACAAGGCATTAAATAGCAATATTTTCCAGATTTTATGATTTTTTATGTTTTTACTGCATGTTTAAACTTAAGGGAATTTTCAACTTCTTTCAAAACTGATTGTAGATACACGAAGGTTTTCCGTTTAGTATCTCTAGCGCATAACTCCATTTTAATCTACTATTACTGCCGTTACTTTAGCAAAATCAGTTTGAGCTATTTCTCCACCCATATCAGGTCCGTACCAATCCACAAATCCTTTTTTTTGCCTTATGTGGTACGGGCAAATGGAAAATAGACGACTTTGGTAAGTGAAGAAGCTCAAGGCGTGAGGTACAACATAACATGTATAGGTAAAGATTATATGTATTTACGCAAAAAAATAAAAGAATAATAAGTATGTACCTACACTAGTCAATACTTACATGATAATTATCATGTTCTAGTTCTAATATTAGATAGTGTTGATGTAAAAAGAGCACTACCATTTGTGCTCAGTGAAAATTTTTGCTTTCAGCTCATGCAAACTTAATATAATATGCTAATAATATTTCCGTGAAATTTAATTGTATGAAATAATGGAGTTAATATGTTTTCAAAACTTTTTTATAATGGACTATGATCATATTTTCATGTATGTATTTTTTCTATTTCATTTTTTATATGACAATGTCAATAACATGATCATTAAAATTTTATTTATTGAACTTGCACTTTGTCATATTTTTTCAGCAGTACTACGAAGTACTTTATTTTTAATCAAAATCAAAATTGATAATTGAAAAAAAATACCTTTTCTAATTTCTATTCAAGGTACTTTTGCATATAAATTTTGTTACGCTTTCACTAGTTTTCGATTTATTTTGGTGGGTTCAGACCTCACTATCTATATGAATAAAAATGTCAATATTCGTTTGTTCAAAATCTTGAATCTTCTTAAGGGATTCACCAATTACTTTGAAATTTAGATATCTTCGAAAACGCTTATGTTATTACCGGTGACAGATAAAAAACATATATTTTTAGCTCTATCGACCGCTATCGTAGCGTCATCTCTTGAGCATACTAAACACACGCAATACTAAACATTGGTCATGGCAGGCAGTATGCTTCTTAACAGAACTGTCATTTTCAATATTTTTGATTGCATTGCTTTACAAGCATTGTGAAATGAAATACATTAGAATATGAATGTGTGTGATTTCTATTTTCTTTCTTTTCATTTAACCAGATTGAGGCGAAGCAATGCGTGGCTGGGTACAGCTAGTATAACTAACTATGTGAGATAGTATAGCTAACAAATGATTTTAAAAAAAAACATAACATTTATTAAATTTAAAATAAATAATAGGTCTTGATAAATAATATCTCATTTTAATTTACAATATCATCTATTGTCAAATTATTCAGATGTGTATAACCAGGGAGCGACGTCATAATTTGACCTATACCAAGCTGTCTTCAACTCTTGACTTATATTACCTCTTGACTTATACTGACTTTGGAAAAAAAACACCTTTTCAATTTAAATCTTAGTAATTTAAGAACCTGTGTCAGCCTGTATTTTTGTGACATTGGAATACAATAATTTTGAGAAGAAGACTTATTTTTATTAGTTTTTATAAAACAAGGTAAAGGAAAAAAAAACAGTAAACTGTAAGACAATGGCAATGAAACATTCTCAATAGAACTTGCATGTATTATAAGTTATTTTTCTAGGTAATTTACATATATAAGATTGTACTATCCTGTCAAATTACTTAAAAAGCAAGGGAAATAATTATTTCATTAATTGATTCGCCAGTCACTGGTAATATCTATCTATCTTCACATTTAAATTTAACTCGGTATATACCACTATTTACCAAGTAAAAATAGTAGTATTTATTAAGTAAAATTTAAAAATTAATGGGTTATATCCAAATCCTGTTCTTTAAAATTATCCTGTTCTTTGAAAGGTGTGTTGAGATGGCTTGGACATGTGGAATGAATGAGTGAGGAAAAAAGAATGGTAAAACAAATTTATGTGGCGAATATAGTTCGAAATAGGAGCAGAGGAAGATTGAGGAAAACTTGGCATGATAAAATATGTCAAATACTTGAAAGGGGTCAGGTCAGGAGTCAGAATAAATAATCTGCGGGTATATGAAGAGATACATAAATACGGAAGAAGCGAAGAATGTTTGCAAATACAGAGTAGTGTGGCATTCTATTTTCTTTACCTACCCCTGCGGAAAGCAGTGTGATGGTTAGTTAGTTAGTTTGAAAGTGTACATAATGTTAAAACTAAACTAAAATACAAACTATTTTACGTTTTACTTGAATATATATGAAAACCGTAATTATGAATATTCCATTTTTTATTTAAGTTTTACTCATATCTATAGTAACATGTGATTCAAAGCATTCTGCATCATTTTTAATATGGTGTTTTATTTGAATTTAATTAAAAATTGATAAATATTACCACAAAGTGACTGTCGATCAATAAATGAAATTATGAATATCCCATTGGTTACGTAGTCTTTTTATTTGAAATAGAATGGCAAATATCAATAACACCTTTTTGTTACTTGGATGACAATTATATATGTACCATATGTACTTGTATAACAGTTCATAACATGTTTCCGTATGTGTTAAGAAAAAATTATATGAGATGCTTTGTCTTGCAAATTTCTATCTAATGGAGATGTCACTTTAGCACATTAGTTTAACAATAAACTATAATAGCTTTTATTGGCTTACATTGAGTATGATTAATTGAAGTGCCTCTGAGGAAACTGTATTTTACAAAAATATAAATATAAATACATCGGGAATATTATATATGTGACTTGTGTACGTAATAGTGTCGGGTTGTGGTCCCGTGGTTAGTTTCGCGGACTCTTGAGTCAGAGTTTCTAGGTTAGAATCCACTCTACCACAATTTGATGCTTATTTCTAAAAATGAACCGTTTAGGCTCACAGAAATAGTATGAAATTTATGTGTTCTTGTAAATAATAAAAACACAAATATTTCTCAATTTAAAAAAGAAAAAACTAAAAAAAAATATTTAAAAAATAAAAATAGAATATGAAATAAAACATAAAAATATCTAAATTAATTTTTTATTTACAATAACTAAAGATAAAAGGTTAAATTTAAATATTCTATGTATAGAAATTGGTTTCTTCTTCTAACCCTTATCCGCACCCCGATGGTGCATAGGGCACTGCATCATATAGGAGCAGTGTTATCTTGATCGTTAAATACACGAAGGCAAGGTGATCAGCCTTCCGCTTCAGGTACCAGTCCAGGGTCATATTAAATAAACATTAGACTGATAAATCACTGATATTTATTTTGACCCTCTTGGGAATCGAACCCGAGGCCTCCAGCATTAGCCTGGCGCGCTAACCACTACACTATGGAGGCAGACATGAAATTGGTTTACCATACCATTACCATATTGTCACCATAAATAAGACCATGTCCTTTCTTATATAAACAAATTGACACGACTCGAAAGAAATTAAACAAATCAATTTGTTCAATAGCCTTTTAACACACTTTACATATCAGGAGGACAATGAGAATTGAATGGATGAGAGCCAAAGTCGCCTATGCAAAGAAATTGTAAATATGTAGTGTCTAAATTATAAAGTGAAAGCTAAACTGGCAGTACACAACAGAGTCCTGGTTCCCCAACCCTTATGTATGGAAACGAGGCATGGAGTTGGCAAAAGAAGGATGAAAGCAGACTGAATGCAGTCGAAATGCGATCCTTTAGACTAATGTGCGGCGAAACGATGTTTGACAGATGTTCGAATGGTGAAATAAGGAAAGAATGCAAGGCTGAGATGAGCATTATCGATAAAATAAAGAAAGGTGTGTTGAGATGGTCTGGACAGGTGGAATGTATGAGTGAGGAAAGAACGGTTAAACAAATTTATGAGGCAAATGTAGTTGGAAAAAGAAGCAGAGGAAGACCGAGGAAAACTTGGTAAATCAGGTATGTCAAATACTTGAAAGCGGCCGGTTCAAGAGTCGAAATAATCTTCGGGTATGTATGAGAAGATGCATGAATGTGGAAGAGGCGAAGAATGTTTGCAAAGACAGAGCAGTGTGGCGTTCTATTCTCTCTGCCTACCCTTGTGGAGAAGCGGCGTGACGGTTAGTTAGTTAGTTATAAATTATACAATTACCTTTTTTATTGCTAAATAGGACATGATTAATAAGCCGTATATTTGATTTTTATCCTTAAACACTTGGCCGCCAAAAATATTAATCATGCTTAAAATTGTGGATTCATGTAAAAGACATTTATTTGTGCACTAACATAATACCTTTTGACATTCTACCAACTTATCAGATTACAAATACAATGCTTCAAATAATGTTTAAAACGACTCACAGCAATACCATACCGATTTTTAACAAAGAAATTCATAATCATAAAACACGAGGACATAAAAAAATACATGTGGAGCCGATAAACACTTCTTAATTTGGAGTAAGGTCCTTAAAATATATTGCCTATACCCAAATTAACCAGCTGCCTGACATATATAAAATAGAACCCATTCCGCGATCCAAAATAAATGATCTGAAAAAATACTTTATGGAAAGATATATATGTAGTGTCATATTTTCTTATTTTGTTTTTACCTTATGTTTTTTATATTTTCTCAATTGTTATATTTTCTCACTTTTTATATTTTCTCATTTGATTATTTTAAATATGCTTCTTATGCCTTTTCATTAGACCTGTTTATTGTTTTTATATTTTGCCATGTATTAGTTTGGTTATTTAAAAAAATAAAATTGTAACCTTATTATTTGTGTTCAATTCAATTCAATTTCAATTTCAATTCAATTTATTTAATAAATTATATATACATTACAAACAAACATTTAAGGCGTATACATTAAAAAAACAAATTAAAAATTACGCAAGAAGACTCTTGTTAAATGTGTAGAAGAATCTCGCTTCGGAAAACTCCTTCGGACACATGGAACAGATCAATATCCAATGAGATATTGTTCAACATAGCGGTAGCTCTTCCTACAGGCATAACCATCGGCAGGTTGGTCCTGTGTATAGGAATGTGAAACAATCTATGCCGACGCTGTCTTAGGTAACTATCGGGAACATACAGACCAATGCTCTGGATAATTTCAGGATTATCGATCATACCGCGCAACAATCTCGTGTTCCAGTCTTGTTAAATTTAATCCCATGTCCCAAAATGAAAAATAGAAATTACTCATTGGGAATATTATATATGACTTATGTATGTAATATGTTTTGAAAAATAAATAAATAGCAATAAAATGCTAGCACATAAAATCTAGGTGTACATTGCTTGTCATAGAAATTCTCAATTGGGTCAATACTACTTCAAACCTGATTAACACGATTTAAATTACTTAGATTAGGTTAAGCTGGGTAATAAACGGTATACTTAATTTTTATCTTTAAACAGTAGCTCTTAAATATATTAGTCATGATGACGAGTTCCAAAAATTGAAGTAGTATGGTTGCCAATCAATCTACCACTTAAACCAGCCTATGATGGCTCATAAGCCCGTAAATACCTAGACTTCCATATTCTTACTGTATTTGATTACGCATTTTTATCGATTGTTGTGCGGTATGATCAAAAATCCTGAAATTATCCAGAAACATTGATCTGTATGTTCCCGATAGTTACCTAAGATAGCATCAGCATAGATTGTTTCACATTCCTATACACAGGACCAACCTGCCGATGGTTATGCCTGTAGGAAGAGCTACCGCTATGTTGAACAATATCTCATTGGATATTGATCTGTTCCTTGCGTCTGAAGGAGTTTTCCGAAGCGGGATTCTTCTACACCTTTAGCAATATAGCTCTTGCATATTTTAGATTTTTGTATTTATTTTATGTATACACTTTAAATTTTTTAGTTTGTAATGTATATGTTAATTGGAAATAAATAAATTGAATTGAGTTGAATTGAAATTGAATTCTTATAAAATTAACAATCAAGTTAACATTGTAAATCGGATGCAGTGCTCCATGCACCATTGAGTGGTTTTTCTTTTCTGACTTCCTTGTACTTTGAAATCAACAAAATGAATGTAGTTTTTGCATTAAAACCCAGTTTTATGATACCTGGTCATAGATGAAAGAACAAATTAGTCAAATAAACAAGTGAAAGTGTTTAATTTCTGACTTTTTTTCGGCCATTTGTATTTTAAATGTCTTAATTATTATTGTTTCATAAAAGAGCTATTCACAAATGCATAATGGAAGTGGGTAGATTGGAAATAGATTGCATTATTCAGCCATGTTATATTTTATTGACAATTTTTTGTCATATCGCTCACTCCTTTCAAGAACGTCATAGATCAAAAAACTTGATTTTTCAGGAGAACGTTTTTAAAGTTTAAAAATATAAAACAATGTATTAAAAATAAATATCAAGCCACTTATTCAACTTTTTAATGTGCAACGATGCAATGATGCTTTATTGGAAAAAAAAACAGAAAAAGCACCTGTAATTTGGATTAAGGATTTATCTAAAAAACGATTTCCTATATGTGAATATTTAATTAAGGAAAAAGCTCTTCTGTTTTTGTTTTTATGATTTTTAAAAAAAAAAATTATGCGATTTTTGGTACATTCTATCATTTTGATTTGAAGTTATGTGGTTTTTAAAAATAATGGAACCTATCCCCGGTTTTGTATGTACTTCAAGTCTTTTTTTATGCGACTCTCCGTGGAACGTATCTATTACATAAAAAGAGACCGAAGTGTATTTTAAAATGTGACCTTAGCACAGGAAAGGAAACCTTATCACATCTCAGTGAGGGCACATCATTCCATGTTGTAATTATACGTCTTCTATTGCGTGTCAAACCTCTTATTTTCTGACAATGCAGAGGCTACAAGGTTATATTAAAATATTCTTTTTTGAATACTGACTTAGGCCCATTTATAAATGGTTGATTCAATTGTTGCATAGACGGTTCGAGCTCTGAGTCACTCAATTGACTTGATAATTATGATGTCCGAATATTAATGTAAACTTGGACTAGTTAGTAGGTCATGAGCAGAGAAGTAGAAAGTTCTATATTCTGATATTGTTTAAAATTTCATTAATTTCCTCTTCCACTAAAGTCATCAAGAGAAAGTTTTCTGTCTTCACATCAATTTTCTCTTTCAATAATTACGCCTTAAATGTTTGCATAACTTACACATGCTCACAATTTGATTTTAAAATACTTAAAAAATGATAAAAGAAAAGCATAAATAACGTAGTATTTGTTATCATACAAAAGTATGAAAAATATGTATTTAATTTTTATTTATTTTAAATAATGTGTTTTCAAAGTCACGTTTTTTCAAATTTATGGTTAGTAAAATTGTGTTATCTTATTTTAATACTAGAACAGACGACGTGTAGCAATGGTCTGAAACAAATGCTTTTAACTGGAATGAGATTATGTCAAAATTTGATTTTGACGGCCCCTACGTAAAGTACTCTATCTGCAAATCTGTTACTTTACAGGAGAGAGCTTAGAAGATTTTTTTTTGTATTTTAACATATTTTTTGTTTATTAATTAACGGTTTTATCTGAAATTCTAAACTAGTATTAAACATTCAAAAACATATAAAATAATGTGTTAAATGGTTTTAAAACTCTATGCCTTGTCAAAATTAAGTAGTTAGCGTTTTGGGAGTTCAGTTCATTTCGAAAATTCGATGTAGATAGCATCTTATACGCGCCTGAAAACTAGGCGTAATTTATTTTATACATTTTTTTGTTTGTTTATATTTGTAGATAACGGTCAGTTGCTAACATACACCAAATATCTCAAAATTGACAAAAATGTAGTTAGAGCACTTTACGTAGGGCACACGTCGAATTGAGCACTTGCACATTAATTTGAATATCTGGGCGTTAGCTTATCGATCAATGGGACCATTCCCGAAAGATCAAAGTCAGAATAAAGATGGCGACAAACTGCGTCTTCGGAATATGTGACTTTAGTAATAGAGAAACTTCAACCTCCATCTGCGCATGAGAATGTAATTCACAGACTAGCTAATTTATATAGAAATTCTATATCTTTATAGTGCTTTTCTATGGCTTCGAAACTATTTTCTTTGGCCAACTATGGACTCTCATCCAAGCTATCACAAAGAAGATTTAAAAAATCAAAATGTGGTGCTCAAGAATGCTCAAAATGGGTTGAGAAAATCATCAGCACAAAAGTACAAAAAAATTATAGATTTTTTAGGATGAAATATCATTAGAAAGAACAGCTCCATATAACATTTCTGGTCATTGATGGCTAATATAGGCACAAGAGCGTTGAAAATGTGCTTTTCCAACATATTAGCTACCACCGTGACCAGGGCTGATGATAGTGGACCGATGGACTGACATTTCTCAGTAATGCAGCTAGATTTATTGAAAATAATGCTTAAAACCCGTTACTGAGACTTTAAGAGAAAAAAAATTAATATAAACTAAATGATTGATATAACTAACTGACCATCACGCCTCTTCTCTGCAGGGGTAGGCAGAGAGAATAGAACCCCACACCAATCTGTCTTTGCAAACAATCTTCACCTCTTCCATATTGATTCATCTGCTCATATATACCTGCCGATTATTCCGACTCCTCACCTGACCATCTCAAGTATTTCAAGTACTTGGTCCCAAGATTTATTCGGTCTTCCTCTACCTCTTCTATTACCAACCACAGTTGCCTTACAAACTTGTTTTACTGTTCTTTCTTTACTCATTGTATTGTATTTTTCTTTAAAAATATTCATAATCATTGATGTATTGGGTTGATGCAAAAGTTTTGACCGTTTTTTACATATATTTTTTTAAATTTTTTTTTCTTGTGTATTATTTATTTAAAAAATTATATAATTTCCACCAGTTCTTATAACCTTCTTCCATCTTTCTATCAACTTATTAATACCAGTAGTATAAAATTCCGTGGATTTTGATGCGAAAAATGAAGTAAGGGATGTTTTTACCTGCTCTATTGAATAATTTTTTTCATCATTTAAATTTTTTTGCAGTGATCGGAATAAATAAAATTCAGAAAGAGCAAGATCTGGAAAATACAGTGGATGCTTGATAACATCCCAATTTAACTCATTTAGCTTGTGTTGGGTCATCATAGCCACATGTGGTCGCGCGTTGTCGTGATGAAACACTGCCCCTTTTTTGTTTACCAATTCTGGTCTATCCTTTTGAAGGACCATGTTCAATTTGGATAAACGCTGACAATATCGTTCTGCTGTACTTGTCTTATCGTGTTCCAAGAGTTCAAATTACACAATACCCTTATTATTCCACCGAACACAAAGTATAACTTTTTTTTATGGATTTCGGCCTTCGAAGTTGTTAATGGGGCTTGTCCAGGTATAGTCCAATGTCTTTTTCTTGTCACGTTGTTGTACACGACCCATTTCTTATCTCCCGTCACCAAACGATGCAAAAAAGGTTCATGTTTTTGTCTCGCACTCAAGGCAACGCGCGTTGAAACACGATCCAATAAATTGGCAGCCGACAATTGATGAGGTATCCAAACGTCGTACCGCGAAACCATTTCCATGCGCTTCAAATGTCTTAATGCGATTGTGTTGTTGACTCCCATCATTGACACAATCTCTCTGATGGTTAGACGTGGATTGGTGTCAATTATGACTTTTAATTCGTCTTCATCAGACTTCAATGGCCGCCCGGTACGTGGTTTATCAATGAGTGAAAAATCTCCAGATCGGAATTTTGCAAACCATCTTCGTACCTGTCGAACTTTGATGACATCTGCTCCGTACACTTCACAAATGTTTTTGGTTGCCACACTCGCGGTATTGTCTTTAAGGAATTCATAAAGTAAACAATGACGTAAATGCACTTTATCGAACGACATTTTGAAAAAATACAAGGGGTTATTACTGTACTCTGGCCAGGCCAAAACTGAATAGAAAGTAGAGGGAAAGCATCCTTTATACAATGGAATTATAAAAAAAGAAGATACTATTCATAATTTATGAAAAAAAAAATTTTTACCTGGGATCATAAAAAAACGGTCATTACTTTTGCATCAACCCAATAGATCATGGGTCGGCAACCTTTTGTTGTAAAAGGGCCAAATATTTTTCATGGGGATCAGTGCGGGCCGCACTTGCAGTAGGTATACATACAATATTTATGCACAAATATTTTAGTTTTAAAAATAAAACGCTAAGTGTATATTTTAACGACATTTATTGTATTTAATAAAATCAATGAGATTCCCTTCGCTCCCTTTCTCGCTTCTTTTCACTCGATTGTGTATAATATCGTCCGTCATGTGCGTTGCGGCGAGAATCTCGCGGGCCGCACCAAGATGTCTCGCGGGCCGCATGCGGGCCGCAGGTTGCCGACCCATGATGTAGATTATGAATATTTTCAAACAAAAATATTGTTTTTTTTTCTCTCATTTTTTTACAAAGCTGTACTTAGTGACTTATATTTGTTTAAAAAAAGTTATTAGAATCATTTGATCAGTCAGAATGACCGCTTATTGATTCTGGAGTTGAATAAATTTTTCAGTTACATAATTAAATGTTTTTGGGTTTGCATAAAAAAAACGTGTTATTCTTTTTAGGACTTATTTGCCAAAATGGCTGTCATGAATATTACTGAAGGACAAAATCTCACGATAATGGTTCCACCTATGGGTATGTTGTAAACCCTTAAAAAATACATAATAATTCATTCATTTATTTTTTTCATTTTCATTATGCTGCTATGTATGAACAAATCTTCATCTTCAAACCCTTATCCGCACCCCAATGGTGCATAGGGCACTGCATCATATAAACACAGTGTTATCTTGATTGTTAACACATGAAAAAAAGGTGATCAGCCCTCCGCTTCAGGCACCAGTCCAGGGTAGTATTGAATAAATATTAGAGTGAAAAGATCACTTATATTTATTTGACCCCCTCCTGGGAATCGAACCTGGGACCTCCAGAACGGTAGCCGAGCGTGCTGACCATTACACTACGGAGGCGGACAATATAAATTATATTTATATTTATTTTTGGGGAAGATTATATATTTACTTTAGGCATCTTTGAGTTCTTTTCAATGATTTAAATATGATATAATAATAATAATAATTTCATATCAAACATTTTTTCACTCTTATATTTATTTAGCTGAGCGTGCTGATCATTACACTACGGAGGCGGACAAAAATTAGCATGAAAAATTAGTATTTTTTATAGTTCTAGTAATAAATTATAAATAAAGTACTTTTGCTATTAACATATTAAGCTTGTGACGCATAAATGATTTTTGTTATATCCAAGAAATTATTACTGTTATGCATATAAACATGATAATAAAAACACAAAAATTAAGAAATTATTTAAAAAAAGATTAAAGATTAGTTAACTTGTGCAATCTTTTTTATTATCAGTTTAATGAAAAAAAAAGTTAATTGACATCTGTACATTAGAAAGATGATGTCATATGCATGCACCTTTGGTGATTTTGCATAAAAATCAAAACTTTATTCTATTGGGTGTCTCAGCCAACCTTAGAAATTGTGTAATGTGTATACAATTAATTATTTTAAAGTGTCTCAACTTGATATGGAACATGCATATGGAAGTCTGAGCATCCCAGGGCTTATGACCTGGGATTTGGTTGACTTTAAGCCAGCCAAATGCCAGGTCGTAAGCCCCGAAATATTCCATATACATGCTTCTTATCCAGTTTCAACTTTAAATAAATTGACACCTCATCCGTAGGGTGAATAATCCAGTGTCCGATATAAAAAAATATTGATATTGTTAAAAATAGTGAAATTTGACCGTTGTTTAAATGTCACGTGCCAAAGTTGTAATTTTTATTTTATTGTTCTTTTAGATAATTTAAAAATAATAAGTTTATTATATCTTCTTCTATTTTTTTAAATTTAATGGCTTAATTAGTTCCTTTATTGATCCTATAAAATAATCTTAAATCAGCTTTTGTAATGATTGCAAATTTTTCCCACAAACCTTTATTATATTAGTTACTGCGGTCCTATTAATTTATATTTCCTCAGTTTTGTAATGTCATTATATTGTATACCAAAGTTTAAAACCTGAAAAATGCAATATCACCACCGTTTCTATATATAAAGAAATATAATAATACTCAAATATAATGTAAAAAAAGGACTTGACGTATTGCTGTCAGGAGTCAGATGACGCAAACATGTTTCGTATAAATTATATGTAAAAAGCGGGAGCTGACAAAATTCAGTTTATACAAATTATCGGTGGGGTACGGGAAACTAAGTATCTTATATTTTTATGTCAATGTACCTGCCTGCCGATTTTTAGAATTTTATATTGAAGGGACACGAAGATTATAAAACAAATAATAAAAACTTTCACGGTGCAAATAAATTACATTTACCACTAAGGGAAATGTATTGCTGATAATATTTTTATTAACTATTGATTCATATTTCTTTTATAATATAAAAAAATTGTTTTTTCTTCTTCATAAATTTATGTACTTTAGCTAAATTTTATGAGCTAAATAAAACAAATGTTTATTGCATAATAAATTGATAATTTTTAAGCAAAAAAATTATTAAAATATAACTTATAGTTGAAAAGATACAGCTATTTTATATAGAATCTGATTTTGCGTGTGAAAATCAAATATTTACCCAAGTTCTTTTAAATTTAGCAGGAAAATAACCCAACACAGGCGTGTTAATATAAATGTAAATATTGATTAGCCGTTGAGAGCTTGCTGAAGATGCCTTCTTGGCAAAAGCATCCGGCTGTCAATTAGTAAAAGAGTAAAACTAAAAGTATTTTCATTTATCGATTGTGTCAAATATCCATTATATCGACGGCCCCTACGTAAAGTACTCTATCTGCATATCAGTTACTTTACAGGAGAGAGCTTATAAGATTTTTTTAACGTATTTTTTTTATTAATTAACGGTTTTATATGAAATTCGAAACAAGTATTAAACATTCAAAAACACGATATAATAATTTATTAAATCGTTTTAAAACTTTATGCTTTGTCAAAATTAAGTAGTTAGCGTTTTAGGAGTTCAGTTCATTTCGAAAATTCGATGTAGATAGCGTCTTATATGCCTGAAACTAGGCATAATTTATTTTATATATATTTTTTGTTCATTTATATTTATATTTGTCAGTTGATAACGTACACCAAATATCTCAAAATTGACAAAAATGTAGTTAGAGCACTTTACGTAGGGCACGTCAATATAATTGTTAACAATAAACATTAATACAGCTTAAGCTAACCACCTAGTTATACTGTATAGGTTTTTGTTTTTATTAAATCAATCATTTTGTCAAAACTGTCAGATAAAACCTTATCCTTCTGATGTGCAGATCCATTGACAAAGATTAGTAAGCAGTAAAGAAGATTACCTAAATAGATAATCTTCAAACATCAAGCTTACTCAAGTCTCATCTTAACACTGCCATACCACATACGAGCAAACAAAATGGGCCTTTGTAGGTATTGGAAATGAAATGCTAGATAGAAAACGTTTGTGTATCTAAGATCAGTTTTAAAACTATTAAACTATTTTTAACTACTTTTAAAACTGATTTTTTATTAAAAAAATACCTTTTTTAAAACTACTTTTGTAATTAAAAATTCTTTTAGTTTAAACATTTTTTTAAATCATATAATTTCAAAAATACTATTATTTAATGCATTAGCGTTATTTCATTATTAGAAAAAAATAACCTGTCCTTTTTCCAAATAAAACCTTCACTGAAACTCATCAGTCAGAGGGTTAAAGCACTCAATACACTACATGAATATTAAATACTTATTTATGTATTCTATTGAATTCATTAGACTGCTACTAAAAAAATTACTATCCACGTTGAAAACTGCATGTTCTCAAACAAGTCGCTCACTCCTTTCAAGAACGTCATAAATCAAAAAACTTGATTTTTCAGTAGAACGTTTTTAATGTTTTGAAATATAATACAATGTAATAAAAATAAATATCAAGCCACTTACTGAACTTTTCACTGTTTAACAGATCTTTTTAGGTAAAACCTGAAGGTTTTTTCTCCATTTGAAAAATATTTAATATATTTTAAAAAATCATTAAAAAATACCTTTTCTTCAAAATGCAAAAACAACACTTTCTGCCCTGTAGCGGGTAAATATTATGTTAAAAATATGCCACTTTTTCTGGTATATAGTAGATTTTCTGGGCATTCCGAAAACATGCAAAACTGAAAATTGTCAATTTTTGATTTATGACGTTCTTGAAAGGAGTGAGCGAAGTGTCACTCATACTTCATTGACTCAAACATATTTATTTACCCATCCACCAGTATGTACTTTTTAAAATTTTATTTTCATAATGCTGGCCTTTAAAATTTGCTGTTTTTTATTATTATGCATATTTAAAATCTACATTGGTGTACAAACCAAAATATTTTTTTTGTTTTGAAAGAATAACTTGCAAAGACTTTTTTAGAGTTTTGTCTTAAGGCCGTATAGAGGATGGGGCAGGAAGATGACTGATGAAAAATACATCACAAATTGATCT
Source organism: Brachycentrus maculatus (assembly GCF_059751285.1). NCBI lineage: Eukaryota > Metazoa > Arthropoda > Insecta > Trichoptera > Brachycentridae > Brachycentrus > Brachycentrus maculatus. Next base: position 234,001 of record NW_028281273.1, on the reverse strand, counting down.
GAGCAGACTTATCGAAGATAAATATTTTGCAGTCGAAGATTACACCAATTATGTCATTCCATCTGTATTCATTTTCTTAAGAAAAAATATTAAATTATTGTTTTTTCTTCATCATATTTATATAAAAATTGACATTTTCAGACCTTTTCCAATCATCAAAATTATGTCGCCGTTTCTTACCAGAATATGTTTGGTTAAAATATTCAGTAATATATAAATCATTCGCAAAAATAATTTAATTTTATATTGTGACCCGGTCTATGAATTATGCCTATTTATTTATAATGGACAAAGACAGTTGTCATGACCCATTTTATAAATTTTGTAGGTCAGAACCTGTAGTTTGAAAAATTCCAATCATAACAGGCAATAAATATTTTAATAATCTTTTTTTTTTCTTTTCAGATGTGGTGTTTTATAAATTCCATGTGCTATAATTTCATTATATTGTTTTATATAAGAGTGTGTTATGTGACTGATTTTTTTAAAAATTTATAAAGATATAAAGAATTGTTGAATTGTACCTTGCTGTTTCAAATTATAATGTCTAAATGTTTTAAATAAAAAAATACTACATAATTACCTGTTTGTCATGACTTTTATTTTAAACTGATAAGATAGGTAATATTTCAAATTATCAAACAATCATAAAACTATGATTTGAAAGAATTATTAAAATAATAAAATTTCGATTTGGTTAGCAAATTATTTGTGCTGCTGATAGAATGTGTAGAAATTGTTTAATTTCTCATTTACCTATTTATTTGTTTATTACATTAATTAATCCGATTTTTAATGCATTATAAACACATATGTGCCATATTTTACGATACACCTGTATACTGAAGGTGAAAAAAAACTTGTTATATCCAAAGTTCATTGGTAATAGACAAAGGTCAATTTTTTTTGTAGATTATTTTTAATTTCAGATGACAAAAAGACTTTTCCATCATAGTATGCTCAATCGTGTTTTTAATCATTTCACAAAAGATTTTTTTAAATATTTTTAAATTGTAGAAGCAATGTCAGTTTGAACAAAACCCAATCGATTAATTATTATAAAGGAATATTCATATGTGCGATGCCATCTTGCGTGATCTCATATCACAGATGAACTGATAACTATAAAAAGATTGTCGAAGGCAAATGAAAAACATAGATATAAAATAATTTTATATTTCAAAAACAAAACAAACATACATTAATAATACAAAAAATTGTCAAAAGTCAGTGTAATAACATCGACATGAAAAATATCTTTTCATGATAAAAATAAGTTAAACTTTGACTATGCTAAATTATGGTGAAATTTAATTCCTTCAATTTGTATTGCACGCAAGATAAATAAAATCACAGTCATTGAAATATAACAGCGATTAATAAAATGCATATTTGTGAAGGCGTTTAAAAAAATGGTGAAAAATCACTGGTGTATTATTTCACTGCAAATGCATCGATGCGCCAGCTATACTAAATACATCTTTTCTTACACCGACTAAATACGTCTTGTAACCGACACCCTGTAGAAACCGATGTTCAACTAATACCCATAACTTACTTAATTATTCTTTCCGTCGTATCTTTTATACGTTCTCCTGTGAGCTTCGTCTACGCTTTCCAGGTAATAGGTCCCGGGGAAGAGAGATTCTACGGGGGTGATGGGTTTGTAAGGAGCGGCGTGGCAGTTCTTTTCCCGGATTTTCATTATTTCGTTGAAGCGTTCCGGCGGCACGCGGGCTCTCTTGTCTAGCAGAGGCACGACGTCGTTCAGGTTCTCCAAGAGTTTGTGAAGTTTGGAGTCGGCTCCCGCTTCCCGAGACACGGTGATGGAGTACATGGAGGAGGCCAGCCCCGAGCCGTAGGAGAACACGCCGATGCGCCGCCCCGCCAGCTCCGCCGCGCTCTTGCTCACCAGCAGGGACACCAGTCCGCTGTACACCGACGAGGTGTACATGTTCCCCACTTGGCTGGCTAGCAAGAGAGACGGTTTTGTCTTATCGTCGAACGTCTTCTGACTCAGACTCATGAACGCCTTTTCTAAATCTCTGTCCGTGTAAGTATTCTCCAGCTCGTAATCCTTAAATTTGATCAGCCCGGGATAGTTGGCTTCCTTCTGATCATCAGGGGTGAGGTAATAATCGTTGAATGCGAGTCTAGCTAGAGATTTTTGTACCAATTTGCAATAAGGCGCGTGAAACACTACGGCGTCCAACGTTTCTAGGCCGACGTTCTTCGGGTCTACTTTCTGGGCTTTCTTTCGGTATAACTGATAGCATCGGTCGAGGGCGCCCACGTAGCACTGGATGGAGAGTTTCCCGTCCACCACGGGGTACTCCGAAGACAGATCGGGTTTGTAAAAGTCGTAGGCGTGTCTCATGTAGGTGGCCCTCAGGCCGCGGTCGAACACGAGCGGCGCCCCGGGCCCCACCAGCATGGCCACGGCGCCCGCGCCGCCCGTGGGCCGCGCCGAGCCCTCCGCGTACACCGCGATGTCCCCGGCCACCACAGCCGCGTAGCGCCCGTCCCAGGCCGAGGACTCCACCCAGGAGATGGCGTTGAACAGAGCGGCCGTGCCCCCGTAGCAGGCGTTGGTGGTGTCGATGCCCTCGATGTCGGTGTACCCGTAGGGCTCGAACAGCTGCATCAGCACCGTCTTCACGCTCTTGCTCTTGTCGATGATGGTCTCCGTTCCCACTTGCAAGTGGCCGATCCGCTCCCGGTCGATGTTGTTCTTGTCCAGGAGATTCTGCAGAACTGTCAGGCACAAGGAGTGGATGTCCTCCCTGTCCGAGCAGAAGCCCATCTTGTCCTGCCCGAGCCCGACGGTGTACTTCCCGGCGGAGACGCCGTCGTAAACCTCCAACTCCGTCTGGTCCACATACTGCGACGGAAAAATCAGCTCGATGGCCAAAATGCCGACATTCTCGGGCCACCGTTCCATCTCGCGACGCGTGGAATCCCGTTCCGTAGACGCGCTAAACCGCTCGAAGTTCCACGTCCGGTACGATGCCTCGGGCAGCTTACGTTGACAGTGAAACTTGACGATCAAGGCCAACCGGAATTTCTACCGTATCCGATACATACGCGCTATGAATACGCCCGGGCCGACAACCGTCGCAGGTGACCCACTCGACACTGACGAGTAATTCGATTTGTGTTCTCTCCTCTCGCGAAGAATTTTACCTACTTAGAGCTCGCATGTAGGTCATCTCGCGAGACATGTGGGAATCTCGCGTGGAGGGGGTATGTTGCCGGATAACTCGGAGATGTCTCTTTTCGTCTCGTTGAAGAATTCATTCACTAACATTGTTACTTTCGCGAATATTACGGTTTCATTTACGGCGTCGCCAATTATGACATTCCGTCGCGATGTTTCATAACCTTACGCAAACTTTCATAATTCGATAGTAAAATACGCGATAACTTATCATCGATAATAGCACCAGTGAATTAACATATTTAATTTCTAAATTTCTCTCAAAATTATTATTCGAGAGTGTAATATGCACCGAAAACGATTTTTATAAAAAACTACCTATGTTGAAAAATATCAAACTGAAAATAATTTAGCGCCCGAGTTGCCATTTGCCATTTAAAAAAAATAAACACATATTTCAGGTAGGTACCGGTGATCACGTTCATTACGTAGGTACTGTGTGAAATCAATGCGTCTTGATTTTTTGCGATTTGAAAAATCACATAAATTATACCTGTACAATGTAAGCTTCCTTATATATTTTTAAAACATGTAAAAGGGAGTTTTCGTTGGTTTTACCGTCCCTTTAAAAAGAGACTTTTTCTAAACACGTTGACTGCTAACTACGAGATAACTCGTAGATTGCGTTCTTTGTTAGGACGTCGACTACGAGTTATCTCGTACAGCTCCGATAAAATTCGTAATACATAAGTGCTAATAAAGATAGATGGGTTCTGGGAAAAGAATAAAAAATCAATGCTAGATTAGATAAATAGAAAATATTAAAAAATGAACAGAAAATATAATTCATAACTTCTTGATTTTTAATAAAAATTTATTCAAAATCAAGAAGTAAAAGAATTGGCTTATTAGAACGAAATTCTGAAAATTGCCGTGGCAGTCAACGTGTTAAACATATACATTCGTGATTGAAAAAATCTTATCACTATTAGAAAAAGCAAAGAAAATACTAATATGTATTCTAGAAACGTACAAATAGGAAAAATATAAATTTTTAGAATATAACGAGAAATAAGATGAATTGTTAAGAGAACTCTACCTAGCTAAAATTAATGATGAAATTAAGTTATAAAACAAGTCTAGTTTAGTCAATATTTTTAGACTTGAAAAGGGGAGGCGAAATTCGATTTATTTCAATTAAATCCAACTGTACCTCTGAACCATTACTTACCCCTCTTTACTCATTTAACTTAGTAAAATATGGTAGACATTTCAATGAATTTATATCAGTCAGCGATTTGGCAATCGACGTCGGCCCGTATTTTCACACAAGGCATATTTTTATAATTTGCAATGTCTATTTGAAATAAAACAAGGTAAAATAATTAACTAAGCCTGATGAAAAACTATGTTAACTTTTGTAAATTTGTATTTGGTTCACAACTGGTAAGACCCTATTTTGTGATGGAACAGTAACTAACTAACGCAGGGGTAAGCAGAGATAATAGAACACCACACCACTCTGTCTTTGCAAACATTCTTCGCCTCTTCCACGTTCATGCATCTCCCCATACATACCCGCCGATTATTTCCACTCCTAACATGACACTTACAAGTATTTGGCATACCTGATCGTGCCAAGTTTTTCTCGGTCTTCCCCTGCTCCTTTTTCCAACAACATTCGCCTCATGTAATTGTTTTACCGTTCGTTCTTCACTCACTCGTTCCACATGTCCAAACCATCTCAACACGCCTTTCTTAATTTTATCGATAATGCTTATCTCAGCTTTGCATTCCTTCCTTATTTCACTATTCGAACATCTATCATAAATCGCTTTGCTGCACATTCTTCATGGTGAAACACCATGGGTTAAAAAACTTTATGGAATAATTTTTGATTGTTTTGGCATTTCAATGGTTGTGGTGTGTAATTTAATTTTGTTTTACTTGATTATTACAATTATTAATATTTTAAAAATTATTTCAATGACAAATATTATAATTAGATGTGACACGGGACGCTTGCATGTATCTTTGTTTATTGGTGCTCTTGATCTCCAAATATATTGTTTGAGTAATAGATTATCGGCTACCGTTCTGGAGGTCCCGGGTTCGATTCCCAAGGGGGGTAAAATAAATATAAGTGATTTTTCACTGTCATATTTATTCAATATTACCCTGGACTGGCACCTGAAGCGGAGGGCTGATCACCTTTCCTTCATGTGTAAACGATCAAGATAACACTGCGTTTATATGACGCAGTGCCCTATGCACCATTGGGGTGCGGATAAGGGTTTTATTATTATATTATTAATAGATTATCACAGGGGTTGATGAAAAGCCACTATTAAACTGCTTGCGGAGCACAGATGGGTACTGGAAATATGACAGCATTGGAGTTTGGTGTTGGAATTGAGTGTAATATCAAAGGCATACAAGCAGGAAGGATTTAGTCATACAAATATGCTATGGGATAATGGAGTTTGAGGGAGAAAAGTTTAATCTCGGTAATCTTCTTACACACTACTCTTTTATGTAAATAAAATTATTACTTATTAATTGTAAAGAATGTTCTTTTGGATATTATTATGAATTTTTGTACCCAAAAATAGATTCGTTACAATTATATAGGTAAATACAGGAAAAGTATAGGAATAAAAATATAAAAAAGTATTCTCCTTTAAACTCCATTATCTCAGAACATATTTGCATGGCTTAATGTGTTCTGCTAAAATACCCCTGATACACAAGTTATTTTAATCGAGATGTTAAGAAAATAAAAGTTTTATGATAAAAAGGCAAAATTTATAATTTGTTTAATATACAATTGGTAAATAAATATTTTTGTAAACTCATGTAACATAAATAAATATTTATTTTCATTTCTTCGTATCTGCTCCATTATCAAATAACATAAGAAACTTAATATAAATAAAAATAATCATTACTTTCCATTGATTTGATCCACACTGTTATTTTTTTGTTGTGGATAAAACTGTTAAATAGATATGCAAAATCTCTGAGTTTAACATGTAAAATTAACCACTAATATTATTACATGTTGGTAAAATTACAAATTCATGCTTTTGATGCTGCCATGGCTTTTTTATAAAGGGTTGCTAACGACTTTGCAGCCAGTTGTATCATTTCTCTTCTTGAAACTGAAGTAGCAGTTTCGTGCCATTGACTGTGATGGGTCTGAAAATAGCAAAATATTAGTAAAATGACAGATAAAATAATAATATCAAACAGGGATCCATATTTCAATGATAAAAAGACAAACATTGATTTTCATATTTTTTAAACAAAGATTCAACTGTTTTTATTTTTAAATGCAAAATGTGCGCTTTTTTCAATAATCAGATATGCTTAAGACGAATTTCCACTTACAACCGATTCAGGTTACGACAATTTGGATGTAGAAAATGAATAAATTATTTTTAAAGTTGATCATTTGTATACCGTAGAACTTGAACTTTGATATGTTACTTGAGCCCAGTATTTTTTTTTATTTAGATCGTGGTATCGATCGAAGTATCTTGACAATAAGTGTCACCTGTCAGGCAAACAATAAATAATGTCGATACGTTCATTATTGTAGACCAAATACAGATTTAAATCTTTTTTGGTACTGAGCTCAAGTAACACATGTGTGTTCAAGTAGCCCCGTTCTACGATACTGAGATATATGAGATAGAAAAACAGTAGTGTAACAGCAGAGTTCTGGGAAACAATGAGATTTATATTGAATGCTTGACATTAACTGGTGGTATAAAACATCTTTACGTTGATTACACAAAAGATATATTGACTAAGGGTGTAGTTTATAGTTTATCTGATGCATTAAGATCCTTTAAGTTCATATATGGTAATCAATCCATTTGAAAACAATTTTGATTTAAATGCTACTTGTTAAGGTGGAGACTGACCGGAGCATTTCGTCATAACGTAACACCTTACGATGCGAGCATTCAGGCAGTCAGTACACCATGCAGAGCGCTCCATCCATAGTTTTGGATGCTCGGTGATGCTCACCGCGAGCGATGTTATGACGTTATGTTATGTCTCCACCTTTATATGAAACGCCAAAACATTACCATCCTTATAAAAAAAAGAAGTGTTAAAATTACTACCTGGCAGTTTTGACAATACAAGCTATTGAAATATGCCACCAAGCATATTTTTCTGCAAGCTAATTAGTATTTTACTTGCTGTTAGTATTTACTCAATTTTTTTAAATAATAAGTCATAATCAATATAAACCAAATGATAATTTACGATTCTACAGAATTTATTTATTTTCGCGACATCTTTGCGGGGGCATTATCAAACTTTTTCAATACAGTTTGATAATCCCCATTTAAAGTGAAACAGCTGTTACAAAAATAAATTACATTCTGTAACATTGTGTTTTAATTAATAATAATAAAATTACATATTATGATCACTCACCTGTAGGTTGGCACTCATGTATGAGCCAATTGTGGTACTGAATCCTGTGTCTTTGTGTTGGTAACCATCCGGAGTATCCCCTTGTGCGGCTGCTATCACCGTTGAAGGTACCGGAGTCATCTGCGTGTAAGTTTCCAGATTTATCCCTCTTTCCGGATCTGTCAGTACAAGAACTGCCAAGTCGAACCATCTGTGGATTGTTGAAAGTTGATTGATTGAAAGATTGTTTACACTAATAATGAAAAATTCATAGAAAAAGAAGAAACAATCTTTTCTGAATTTGATAAAGGAAGAGAGAAAAAATGCCATAAGAATATGAAGTTTTTATGTTCATATTTTAAAATGAAATAGTCATGATTATTCAATTAATATTATTTTAATTTTGTTTACTTAAATTGAAAAAATAAGTGAAAACATAGAAATTATTTTTGATTAATATTCTGTATAAAAAAAAAGGTTTTTGAATGGTAAACAAAAAATGAGTTTAACAAAAGGACGGAAAAAAACCTCTCTTATTCATGCGTATCTAATTTAGTATCCAACCTTTTGAGATGTTTTGTTATTTTAAACAAAAGTGACAGTGATAAAATCAGTTCATTCTCCAACAATAGAATATTTGAAGCATTGAAAAAGCAGTTTAAAATGATGCTTTATATTTGAGCTATTATGGGCACTGTCTAAAATTTGTGACGGAATTAATTTTTTGAACTTAAAAGACCGTTTAAGAACAGATTTTATTTCATTAAAAATATGTTTATATGTAAAAAAATGTTAAAAGAAAAAGAATTGAGAATAAATTGGTTCATTAAATTAGTTTATATTTTTATTAATTGAATCGACAGTCACTTTGTGGTAAAATATATCCATTTTTCATTTCAGTTTTACTTAGTAAATACCACCCTTTATTAAAATCTATTATGATACGTGTTTCGATGGATTTCGCACCACACGGTGTTTGAAAATGATGCGGAATGCATCGAAATACGTGTCACAATAGATTTTAAGAAATAGTGGTATTTACCAAGTAAAACTTAAATGAAAATTAGTTTATATTACCTAAAAAAATCATCATGGACCACATGTGTGATCATGGGGGCTTTAGAATAAAAATTTTGTGTCAAAACATGGGAAATTAATTTAAACTAAAATGCACTTAATAAAAAAAAAATATTGCTCTTAAGAAAAAAGTATCAATTGATTGTATTGATTTCAAAACAAGAAGTTTAGTGATAAAAATGTTTGAATGAGAGAAAAATTTATTTGATTTAAACACCTTGTAACTCTTTTTAAAATGTATTTTTATATTTGACTACAATTCATTATAACGTTATTTCCAAGATTTTATTTTACCAAGCAAATGTTATATACTTACACTTTATTAGCCATTTAAAAATTATTAATGAATGAGGAAACATTGATAAATGTACATAAATACATCAAAAACAAAAAAGATCAAAATTTTTTGCATTTCTCACATCACACTGTTAAATGTTCAAAGTACTATTTTTGTAACTTCTTACTGCCGGGAGTGCTAAATATGGCCATTTGACATACTTATTTAGATTTTAATTTTAAAAACAAAATTCATATCAAATCATACTCCCTATATAATTAGTTGGGTACTTAATTATGTATGTAGATAGCTTAACATATTAATGTTTTTTTCCTGTAGAAAAATACAACATTACAAAATCAATAGAAAAATCTTATTTAAGCTAAAATAGATAATTTTGAGATATCAGTATATTCATAATATACGGACGGGCATATCATGAAATGCCTACATTGTTTTAAAAATTATTATAAAACTCAAGAGGTTAGGTACTTCATTTACCTGATGTCATAATTTTTGTGATCACAGGTCTCAATGCAAAATTTTTAAAAAAGGAAGATGTAGTACCAACATACATAATATATTTCATAATGCAAATATTTTTGTGTTGGTAACCATTATATGTACCATGTGAAACTACTACATTGTTTTAAAAATTATTATAATTATTATATATTATAGAGTTAGGTACTCCATTTACCTGATGTCATAATTTTTGTGATCACAGATCTCAAAGCATTTAAAAAAAAAGAAGATGTATGTAGTACCAACATACATAATATATTTCATAATGCAAATATTTATGTGTTGGTAACCATTATAATTTATGAAGCAAGTGAAACTATTCACAAGGAATACAGAGGGGTGAATAGAAATGTTCATTATGTTGTAGTTTTTTAAGAATAGAAATAGTTACCTCTCGTTGGTGACCTCTATAACAAAGCTCTCAACAGCCACAATAGGCACATTGTTCCCTATTTTGGAATTGTTGGAACGGAGTTGACCTATTCTATCTTTAGCCGCTGAAAGAGCCGCTGCGAACCCAACTGGCTGTGCAGCTATCTTTTGTGATTGAGAAGCAAACCCTCTGAAAGGAATATAACAAACAGTAATTTAAAAGAATATTTACCATATTGAAAATTTAAATCGTTTGCTGGCCTAAATAAAGTACACAATACCTTTGCCCGGATGCGTGTGTAAATTTATATTTTTTTAGATACAGGTTAAAGGAAATCTTTTTGCTAGATAAAAGTAATTCATATAACATAATGTACATTTTAGGTACCTAATATATATTTCTTTTGTATTGAACTAAAAAATAAAACTAAAGAAAGTAGTTGAAGTCTACACAAAGCAATTGTGTACAGTAAGGATTCGAAACATTTGAAATGTCTTTGAAAAACAAGTTTTTTTAATTTATGAATCGTAATAATTTTAAAGCAGGAATATAAATTGAAAACTACAAAAATGAGATATAAATTTATGAGAATTTGATTTATTATCAAAATATTTTTTACAAAGCTTTATTTTCTTGTACAAATATTTATTTTAAACATTCAAATTGTAAATATGTACTTGCATTGCTTTCAAATATGTATATTTTAATGATACGTAATTCTTTGTATTCTTCGTTTCATATAGGAAGTCCTTACACATTGGGTATGGAAATTGATAAACAATATATAATTATCATTCTATCACTAATTAAATGACATGTACATTATCTTTACAATGGAAGTCTTTAATAAACTCGTAATATAGCAAAAAAGTTTTGAAACCTACATGATGGTTGCCTTTCCAAAGACATTTTGAAATGATTCTCGAATGGGGACCACCTTATCATCCTTGTCTGATGCAACCAGGACCTCCACATCTCCTCCAGAATCTAAAAATATGATATGCGTTAAAAATACTGATTAATTCAGATATGTCAATATAGACAGTAAACAAAACCAGATCAGCAGCAAATGGTTGAAAAAATCCCTATTTATCAAAATATGGTAATTTTACTGAACAAAGCACAAGGTGAAACAAAAATCCCCAACCTTCTCAAAGGATCCCTAACCACGGTCGATTAAAAGCGCTAGGACTAAAATTATTGGAAGAGCAATGAAAGAAAAGGGACTTGATAAAGACTTCTTCCCGCAAGAGGTATATCAAATAAACACCAATATGCAGGGTCTACACTGATATTTCTACAGTCCCCAATTTCATCTCAATCTAAAGAAAAAAATTACACCCACCAGAGTAGTTTCAGACTGGAATAACTTAGTAATAATCAATCTTAGTTATCGACTCAACTTCAGTCAAGAGTAAAAAAACCAGCTTGGATGCTTTTTTAAGAAAGAAGATCACAGACAAAGTATAGTGAACGAGATAAAGGCACACCAGCCAAGGCAGCTACACAAATAATAATATATTTTGTTGCATAATTAGAGCAGAACTAATCATCTTACCTTCATAAAATTAATGATTGAGATAATACTGCTTCGATACAATGCAATGTCTTATGTACCATAGAGTGGGTATAAGGGTAAGAAGAAGAATTACAATGTGAAAAGACTCCATTGGTAGTCTGTTAATAAAATGAGAAGTGTCACTCCAGTGACGAATTGCATTATTACAAATCAAAGAATAAGGATAAAGTCAAAATGGTTTCATACATATATACTCCTTCATCTGCGGGTCCAGCGTTGTGATCATCGAGTCCACGGAGCTCTTGGCCTTCTCGGCCACCCGGTGCAGCAGCCCCCCGCTAGACACGGCCCCCTTGACCCACGTTAGGATCCCGCTGCCCGGCATCACGTTGCCGATCATCTCCTCGGCCTCGTGCGCCGACTGCACCGACTGCACCTCCGTCAGGCTGTCTGCCGAACTAGGGGAACTCAACTCGGAGCCGTAGCCGCTGGCCATGAGAGTCGCTTCCGTGGGGATACCCTTGCTAGGAGGTATCGCCGGGCTTAAAAAAATGAGTAAAATTAAATTAATGTAATTTAATTTTGGAATGGATTTTTTTATAAAATATTAAAAATGTTACTTTGTTTTTCAATCACTATAAAGATTTTTTTAAATATAACTTAATTATAATGTCTACCGGTTTCGAAGCTAACCGGTTCTTTATCAAGACTGATTAGTCTTGATAAAGAAGCTTCGAAACCAGTAGACATTATAAATAAGTTATAATAAAAAATTATTAAAAGTGATTTTAAAACAAAGTAACATTATAATTATAAAATGGAAAATCAAAAAGTTAGTGCTTCAAATATAAATTATTTAATTTTTTTATTTAATACAGTAACATTTTTTTAAATACGATTTCTATACATTTAAACATATGGCAATCTTATAATTTTAGTATCGCTGTGCCTCTCCAAAAAAGAAACTGAGCTCTTGTGCTTCGAGATGGACTTACACTCAAGATTCATTGTTTTATTTGATTAATGGTAAAATAGTCCTTTTCTTTTCTTTTATATATTTTTTTAAGATTTACATGTAATAGGCAAGTTAAGAATTTTGATATTTTCTAATTTTAAAAAATTTCTTTAGGGAGTTAATTGAAGTATTTAATTCCTAAACATTTATTCTGGTTCTCTTCTACTGTGCTCACCAGGTTGGCCATACAAAATTAGCGTGTTTGCGCTTATCTTTGTGCTTGTTTCTAGCTTATATCAAGCACTAATTTGAATAATTTTAAATATGAACCTATGTACATATATATTTGACGCCACAGAGTGTACACATTTGGTATGTCTTCATAATACTCTTTGAATACACATAATTTTTGTTTGTTTGTTAGGTTTTACTTTTCTTAAAACCTCACGGCGAAAAGCCTTACTAATATAATTAAATTGCTAATAATTTACCTCCTGGGACATAAAGGGTTGAATATTTAAAGCTCTGAATTGACTCTAGGTCCCAGAAGACCAACAAAATAAACTGCAAATGGATGCATATAATTCTTTATCTGGCTTTGCAGTGTTGTTAGTGCATTTGGCTACTATTGCACACAAAAAAGTAGTTTTTTTTTTTCATTCTTCTTTAGCCTCTGCTAGCAAACAAATAGTGCACAAGGCACCCCATGAGATTGATCATTGATATATATCGACGGCCCCTACGTAAAGCACTCTATCTGCAAATCTGTTACTTTACAGGAGAGAGCTTAGAAGATTTTTTCAACGTATTCTTATTTATTAATTAAAGGTTTTATCTGAAATTCTAAACTACTATTATACATTCAAAAACACAATAAAATGATGTATTAAATCGTTTTAAAACTTTATGCTTTGTCAAAATTAAGTAGTTAACGTTTTAGGAGTTCAGTTCATTTCGAAAATTCGATGTAGATAGCGTCTAATACGCCAGAAAACTAAGCGTAATTTATTTTATATGTTTATTTTATAACAGTCTGTTGATAACGTACATCAAATATCTCAAAATTGGCAAAAATGTAGTTAGAGCACTTTACGTAGGGCACGTCGATATGGAGGCAAAGCAATCAGTTCTGCATTCAATATTCTCGGATACAGGGCTCTCCGGGTTGCATACCTCTCATGTATTTTATCGTCAAGATAAAATGTCGTGTAATTTGCACCATTGGGTGTCAATAAGGGTGAGAATAATAACAGTATTATTTATTTAAAGGTAGGATACCTGAAGGTGGGTTGAAGAAACTCACTGGATTCAGATCTTGGTATTGGTTGTGATGATGAGATTGGTGGAACATTTTGAGCATAAGGGTGAGAATAATAAAAGTATTATTTATTTAAAGGTAGGATACCTGAAGGTGGGTTGAAGAAACTCACTGGATTCAGATCTTGGTATTGGTTGTGATGATGAGATTGGTGGAACATTTTGAGCATAAGGGTGAGAATAATAAAAGTATTATTTATTTAAAGGTAGGATACCTGAAGGTGGGTTGAAGAAACTCACTGGATTCAGATCTTGGTATTGGTTGTGATGATGAGATTGGTGGAACATTTTGAGCTGCAGCAGCTAGCTCTTTCTGTAACAAAGGGTATGAATTGTTACAGAGGTTGTTATCTCCGCTTCCGATATTCCATCCAATCCAACATGAACATCAGGAAACCAGCAGACATTAAAAAAACATAATTTAAGATAAAATTACAGGTTTCATCTTAACTAATAATTATATATCGCCAATGCACTGAGTTAGGGCATGTGTAACTAAAGGTGTCACTATATACATTATTTTATATTTTTACTGTCTTTACGGTGTTTCTCGTACTGTTTATATTTTTATTAACCTACTGAAGTAGATACGCTCGTAACATTTTTAATTTTGACCACAGTTATGATGTTTTTTTTAACACATTTTGGACGGGTGTTTTTTACGCCTGTGGACCGCTGGCAACGAGATTTCATAATTAGGTACATATAGGTAAGACCTTAACAAAGAGATTGGTACATAATAATATGTCATTCCATCTTTTCTGCCTTTGAAATGAGGTCGGCGAAGAAGGCAAAAATACCTTTCCCATCCTTAAGCATCAATCGACCGAACGTGTAGAAATACTTTTCCCGCCCTTAGGTGTTAAAAGCATTCCTTTATTTAGGCGTGATAATCTGTGACAGATATAAATATTAGTTACCTCCATCTGGGTTCAGTACAATGAAATATAATAGATGTTATGCATTATGAATCCACAAAAATAAAATATTTTTAGTTAATTGATTCCAGTATTAGAGAATTTTAAAATAAATATAAAAAATTGCCATGGATTCAAAATGAAATACAATAAAGCAGTTTCATTTTTGTTTGATCTAAATGAAGTAAAAAACTTGTTGCTTCACAAGTGTTTTCTCATCGGGTAAGGAATATTAGTGAACACGATGCGAAGAAGCGTTTGCAGGTACCTTAATAAGCGAATCAGAGGACTCAGAAGACACTTGTGGTGCTGTTGTGGTAATAAAGTTGGGTAAGGCCGACGGGGGAGCTACACTAGAAAGAATATTTCCAGCTGTGCTGGAAGCAGCTGGTATTTTTGGTTTTGGCACATTCGGAATACTCATTGTGCCAGTGGGACAACTTTCGTTATAAAACAAATATCAATGTGAATTTATTGAACATTCCAATGTAAAAAAAGCAAGCATGTAAATTCTTATCAATATAATTTGGGAGATAAAACAAGGATTTTTTGTTATAACAACACGTACGCAAATACAAAACAAATTGACAGTTCTTGGTGTTCGTAGTTCTACGATCTACCAAACACAAGAGTCCGTCCAGATGCCAATAAAAATTAAGTCAATGTAATTAAAATTTTGTAAAAAGTAGCATGGTGTTGTGTGAATGTAAAATGTTTATGATATAACAATAATTAACCTTTTGATGAAGAGACATAATTTAATGAATACAGTCTAGCGTAAAGGATAAAGAAATTATTAAGGCTGGTTTACATAAATACAATTGGTATAAATCAAACAAAATATCATAGAAAACAGAAAAATGAATACAAACATTTAAATAATATGGAATAATGTTACTAAATACTGTTTTAGTATTAATTTATGAAAAAATCATGAATCGATTGTTCAAATACAGTACCGATTGCTATCGATTGTTGCAAATTCCTACCTACATTAAACATAGCACAACGCTACAGCGCTGGATTGGTGTTGCCGGTCATATGTCGTTGTCATTCGGTTGATTAGGAGAAAATCAAATTGGACAATAATGGCTGAAGATATGGAGCCTCCCCCTTTGTTTGAAACTGTAAATATTAAAAGAGACGACGATGAAGACGACGAGGATGTTTTCGCTTCGGCTATTCAGGTTTGTCTAAAAATTCTAGTGGCGAGTACGCGTTTATTCGACATTTGGATTGTCATTTTGACAGTTCGTAATGTATTGCATACGTCAATGGGTATTATCTCAATCTTCCTCCCCTATTTGATTTGAATAGTATTGTTCATACGTAATTGAATATAATGCATGAATTTTTAGCGTTCATTGGACTACTTATTCTTTTATAAGTAAATATTTTATTGTTGTAGCGTCGTTTTGAGAACGGATGTTACATTACTATTTAGCTATGTTTGGACTCGAAAAGAGCGTCATAATATACATCTGATACTTATTTTCTTAAGTTTTTGTTTTCATAATATAACGTAAGCCTGCTTCTTCCCCAAAACTAAAATCTTTAGTACGCAATTCAATGTTTTGTATGATGTTTTTAGGATAATCCAGTCATGAAAGAAGACACTAATGGATACGACAATATTGACGAGTTTCCCAGTTTAGAAATATCGTCTCCTGTTAATGAAGAAATGGAGAACGTTCTCATTAGTAAACCACATTCCATAAGTAGCCCTATAATGGAAGAGGTATTTATTTTTCTGTAATTTACTGGTTAATCTGATAAAAGCATAAACTATGAACAGAGATGATCAAATATCATAAGTGAACTTTTGAAAATGACGTATTGACCATATTGACACATTTGATGCGGCAAAAATAAAAATACAATTTCACAGTGGAACTAACGTTTTGGAATGAAATAAGCGTTTTATTGTTCAATTTGATTTTAAGTAATGGATATAAAAATAGTATTGACTCTACAAAACCCATTGATATTTTTTCTCCTCATAAAAAGATCTTGATATCTAGCTTGTTATGAAAATATTTAGTTTTTTACCTTTTGCTAAAAACTATATCCATTTGCCGCAGGGATAAGTGCACTATGTAGTTAAATACTAAGTGAGAATGTGTGTAAACAAAAATATCTCCATTTTTACCTTAAGTTTTACTTAGTACTCTACTACCATCACGCCGTTTCTCCGCAGGGGTAGGCAGAGAGGATGGAACGCCACACTCTTCTGTTCTGACATACACTCCTCGCCTCCTTCACATCCATACATCTAGTCATACATGCTCTCTGATTACGCAGACATGCCTATACATATCTGCATAGACATGCCTATGTATCTCTTCTTTTACTTCTAATGTTTAAAATGATGCATTCCGCATCATTTTAAACACCATAAAAATTATGCGGAATGCATCGAAACACATGTAACAGTGGATTTTAAGAAATAGTGGTATTTACTAAGTAAAACTTAAATTAAAAATGGATAGATTTTACCACAAAGTGACTGCCGAATCAATTGATAAAAGAAATATCTCCAGTCACTCTTTTTCCACATTTATATTTTTTGCTATAAAACATTTCAATAAATGTTGGATATAACGTGAACAGATATATTAAATCTTTTTGACAAACATGTTTTTTAAATCTCTGGCTTTTATTCTTCAGGTAACGACGGAACGCGGGAACAATATAGAAATCACAGTAACAGAGCCGCAGAAGGTTGGAGAAGGGATGAGTTCCTATGTAGCCTACAGAGTGATCACCAAAACGAATATGCCCATCTTCTCTAAACAGAATTTCGGAGTTTCAAGGAGATTTAGTGATTTTTTGGGACTGCACGATAAGCTGATGGAAAAATACCTTAGGGCAGGACGCATAATTCCACCAGCACCGGAAAAGAGTGTAATTGGTATGTTATTTATAATTATATTTGTGAACAGTTTACATATAACGAAAATAAGAAAATGTTTTATATATGACAGGGGCTATGGCGTAGTTGGGTATACGCTCGACTGCGAAACTGGCGTCTCAAGTTCGATTTCCGCCGAAGTGCAAAATAAATTCATGAAAGATTTATTTTCAATTGGTTTGGGTGTTTGTGATGAATTTTTCACAATTGCCTTACTATCCTACCTGCAGACAAGCCTCTAAAAGTAGAGACTTTGCGGGTTATTCCTTTAAAAAAAAAAAATTGATATTAAGACTGTAACTAGCCTAATCATCGTGGATCATACATGTTTGTGAGCCGCTCAGGTAACATTAGTGGATGACAATAATTGGCATGTGTGAGGAACGCAGTATTTTGCTAGTAACCCAAGTTTTAAACCATAAGTCATCAGGACTAAGTTCATATGGTAATGATATTTGGCGTGTTACCTGGCTTATTCTTCATACTATTAACGTATATGTATTTTGAAGAATTTTTTGTTTTTGTTTTATAGTTACATGATAAAATGATGATCTTGGTAGCCACCATATTCTGACAAAAGATATCTGCATCTGGCTCACTTGCGAGATGCAGATATCTGCACCTTAGGCTTTCATGTTTGAAATGAGAGAGACAGACAGTTACCATGTTTGTTAACCGGATCCACGCGGATCGCATAACCGTATGCGTTTTCATAAAACATGCCCCATACGCGGCTGACATGAGCGTATGTGTTTTTACTTTGCTCCAAGTTTCGACCCTCAGTTCAACTTGGAGGGATTTTTTCATGGTGTGGAACTTTGAATAAATTAATACGTCAATCCTTGGTCTTATGACATCTGTTGAAATAACTGACTAATAATTTGTAACATCACAAGGATAAATAAAAGAACAGATCCCTGATTTTTCTTCGAGGTCGGTAATTAGTCCGCGCCATAATCATGCCCTATATCTGTCTCACTCTCGACGCTACGCATCGCCAGTGGGTAAGAGTGACACACGATGCGTGCTTTGATTTATTTATGTTACGATCTTATTTTTTTATATTACGATATATTTCAAGAATAATGTGACACACGTGTATTATAGAGTACTAAAAAGGCACAATGAATCCCATTGAACGTTTTTGTTTAGGAAAATAAATCATTTCGTAACTAAATACATGAGAAAAGTAATCATTTAAAAAACAGCAAAATACCGCCGCGCATGGGCGTCTCTCAGGAATAAAGTTAACGCGGTTAAAAGGTTAATATGTCCACCCTTTTTCAATGAAATATCGTAAACGCCAGTTAGATAAACATCATTTTGTGTAGTAATTCTGCTTAAACTTCTGATGAAATATAAATAATTTATTCTTGTCCTTGGGGGTAATTTATTATGTAAAAGGTTTGTAACTATATCTGTTATTGTTATTTTAAAAAAATCAATGGTTCTACATAAAATATGTTAAAATAATAAAAATAATTCTTGCCCCACAGTGTGCATGTGTGTTTGTGATGTGTAAATCGGGCTAAGAATAAGAAGCTTGATAATATATTTTTTTTTAATGTTTGAAAGAAGGTAAATATGAGTAATTAGAAATATAAATACATACATAAACTGATTCAATTTCCAAGAAAGTGGCTACAAATATGCTTATCCATGCTTGTCACACCTTAATATATACACATAGCTGTTTCAATGGAATGGGTAGCTTATTTCATGCATTATCTGAAGCCTTATCTCTGAATTATTTTGAATATCCATACAGCATTGTTAATAATATTATTATCAGAACATGTTGTAAAATATGCATTGTAATTTTTCACCAAATTAGTTATTTGATATTGTTTATTCAAATATGATTGAATGTCATGTTGGAGTATGTATGTTTAAAAACAACATAATATAAACATTGATAATGTTTTATTACAAAATATTTTTCAACATCTTTTTAAAGACAACATTATGGTCCTTCCTGGCTTGAATATTATATCAACATACCTTATTTTTTTTATACTCATTATTTCAACAGCTTAGAGTTTAAAAACGATTTAAATAAATAATAAATGTAATTAAAATATTATAAGTTTTTATTTGCTAACATGTAATATATCTGTGATCTCCTGGCACAGTTTTAGTTAATTTTTTTTTTAAATGGTTAAAACGTAATGTGCAAAAATTATCATTATTTTTGTAAGTATTCTTCTCTAGTTTTTTACTCTTATCGACCCCTTAGCATTATTACACTCAGACTCATAAAACTTGAAGTAAAGTAGTAGGTCAAGTGCAGGTGCTTATCTAGACATCTGTCGTCATCTTGTTTTTAATTGTGTTATGCAATTATATTATTACGATCAAAGTATTTCTGATTATTCAACAAAGTTATGGATGCATAAGATTTAATTTATTTTATTTTATTTTCTTCCTCTGCCTCCGTAGTGTAATGGTCAGCACGCTCGGCTACCATTCTGAAGGTCCCGGGTTCGATTCCCAGGGGGGTTCAAATAAATATTTGTGATTTTTTCACTGTAATATTTATTCAATATTACCCTGAACTGGTTCCTGAAGCGGAGGGCTGATCACCTTTCCTTCATGTGTAAACGATCAAGATAACACTGCGTTATATGACGCAGTGCCCTATGCACCATTGGGGTGCGGATAAGGGTTTTATTATTTATTATTATTATTTTCTTCTAGGGATGACTAAAATCAAAATGTCCAACCAGTCATCCGACGGCTCTGGAGTTTCCCCCGGTGGATCTGGTAGTTCAGAATTTGTAGAGAGACGTCGAGCATCACTGGAGAGATATCTCAATCGTACTGCGCAGCATCCCGTACTATGCATCGACCCAGATTTCCGGCAGTTTCTGGAGTCAGGTGAGATATGATATGTGATCTAAATGCTGTAATTCTACATTCAAACATCAGATTGTAGATTATAACTGTGACCACCATTGCGATGGTGATAGAATAATCCTTAAAACAAATCATGCAAGATGTGTATAACTGATAACAAAGTAAGGAGTGTAGGCACTATTTTTTTGCCTGCAAATTTTCACTCACAACACTAATCTGATGGTAAAGTGTGCACATATGATATAGAGATGTGCGTAGCGGGTAACTTTTTTGTTTACTTGATTAGAATGGTATTTGTTACTTTTTCTCTAATTATATTTCTTTCCAGCTTAAGTTATTGATATAAAAAATATCAGGAGCTAAAAATACATAATTCACAACCAAATTTGTACACTGATTAGGGTGATTACCTTTAAGCGATCAAATTCAAAAAGCGAATTTTGTAATGCCTTTTTATAAAGAAGTTATTATTTAATTTGTTCGCCCATGTGTAAAATAATAGCAGGCAACTCATAAGGTATTTCAAATTAGAGTGTTCATGACCTGCACCAAATCCATTATTTTATATTGGTTTCTAGCACACACATACCACACACTCACACGCACACAATAAGCAAGAGTTGCCATATTTCCCACCTAATTATTTGTTACTTTAATATGGTGATTTTCCTGCAGAAATGGATTTACCGAAAGCAACAAGCACATCTGCCTTAAATGGCGCAGGAGTTCTACGATTATTCAACAAAGTTGGGGAAACTGTTAACAAAATCACATACAAAAAATCCATTATTTTATATTGGTTTCTACCACACACATACCACACACTCACACGCACACAATAGCAAGAGTTGCCATATTTCCCAGCTATTTATTTGTTACTTTAATATGGTGATTTTCCTGCAGAAATGGATTTACCGAAAGCAACAAGCACATCTGCCTTAAGTGGCGCAGGAGTTCTACGATTATTCAACAAAGTTGGGGAAACTGTTAACAAAATCACATACAAAATGGATGAGACTGATCCTGTAAGTTAACTTTTATTTGCTTTCATTTTTTTAAATTAGCGATATGTGTGGTTAAATTTTTAGTTTTATTAAATGAATGTTTACTATGTATAAGGATTAGAATTTGCTGGGATATTTTTTCTTATAGTCTACAGAAAAGAGTAAACAGTGATCTAGAATAAAAAATAGTGATCGAAATACGTTCATAAATGCAATTTGTTGTCATTTTCTGTTTAAATGATTTCCATTTGACTCCTGTTGTGGTCTAGGGTTCAATTCCCCAATTTATTTTTGGGTTTTCTTTGTGTGCTAGCCACCAATATGTATATGTATATTTTTTTACTTATACATATATTTTTTACTGATTACATAAATAAGCCACGTGTCAGCAAACGTGTTAAAGAAAGCAATCAAATACCGATGAGAAAATATCATATTAAAGATCAAAAAGTTTAACCTTCCTTACACAAATTATCTAAAAATTACGCATACTCCTAAGAGGGGGGATTTAAAACATTCCAGTCGTATTTATAGAAATGTTGTATGTAATAATAATACAAAACCTGTGACAAACACTGTGAATGATCGGAAAAATGCAGTTCATAATAACTGTTTCGCTTCAATACATTTGTGGCGCGCAGTAGTTAGAGTAAAGTAATACATTATCACGGGTAAACATAGATATCACATGTGACGTGACATGGACCTTTGGATCACGCATCGATCGCGTAGCTTTGACCGTAGATCGCGCAAATATTCATCAAAACATTTGATTGAGGGTCACACATTTTGAATATTTTAAAACGAAAAGTGCTGAAGTATTTCAAAGTATAGTAGAGTCACGAAAATTCGGACCGAAGGGTGGCGAAGTTTGTAAAATTGCCGGGTTATCGGGAATGTGGTTAAAAATGTACTAGTGTTTCCTCAGAAAATACTGTACTTGTATGTATTGTTTGCTTGAGAATTCAACAGAGAATATATTGCCGAAATACCCTTACACAAAGGAAAAGTGTGTACTTTATTTACTCATTTCATTTCATTTGAACCCTTATCCGCACCCCAATGGTGCATAGGGCACTGCATCATATAAACGCAGTGTTATCTTGATCAGTGTATGACAGACCTCAGAAAAATACTTTTTGAAGGTATAAAGCTGTCTGTAATTAAAATTAACTAGCAGAGTTAATTTATTATTAGATTAAAACCAATATTTTTAGCTTTTCCACTTTTTTATTTGACCAGCGACCGGGTTTCGTCGTTACCGACATCACCAGTCTGATGATGTCGGTAACGACGAAACCCGGTCGCTGGTCAAATAAAAAAGTGGAAAAGCTAAAAATATTGGTTTTAATCTAATAATAAATTAAAAATGCAATTCCATCACGAAGTGTCAGTGGATAATATAAATCTATTAACTAGCAGAGGTTTTTTTTGCCTTAGCAGGGTGGTGTTGGAGTTATCCTGAATTTTTGGGACTCTACTGCAACAAAAAATATTGATTATCATCAAGTTACCGAGTGAAACATTGTTTTAGGGGGTTTTCAAATCCCCCTCTTAGGTTCGGTTAGGTTAAATGCTCTCCTATTTGTATTCATTCATTTTTTATTTTTACAAACTACGAGAGCAGAAGGATGGCAAGGTAAGAACTTTTACCAAGCCATAGTCATTATAGTATATCTAAAATATTATTTTTCTAGTGGAATGTACATAAATATTATAGTCTTGAAGTATTAAATGCCTACCTCTTAAAATATTTATTAAGGTATAATTAATAGATTTATATTATCCACTGACACTTCGTGATGGAATTGCATTTTTAATTTATTATTAGATTAAAACCAATATTTTTAGCTTTTCCACTTTTTTTTTTTTTTTTTTTTTTTTTTTATTTTTATTTTTATTTTTTTTATTTTTTTTTTTATTTTTTTTTTTTATTTTATTTTTTTTTTATTTTTTTTTTTTTTATTTTTTTTATTTTTTTTTATTTTTATTTTTTTTATTTTTTTTTTTTTTTTATTTTTTATTTTTTTTTTTTATTTTTTTTTTTTTTATTTTTTTTTTTTTTAAAAAAAAAAAGTGGAAAAGCTAAAAATATTGGTTTTAATCTAATAATAAATTAAGGTATAATTATATTGCAACCTCAAAACGACAATGACTTAAGTAGGTAGCAATTTAGGTAAAGATGAACCCTTGTTGTTTTGTGGTTGCTGTTTCCGCATCTAACTCTTATCCGCATCCAACGGTGCATAGGGCAGCGCTGCCATTGTGGTAAAAAAAGCCGTTGAAAAATATGTTTTTACTTGTCACAGGTGAAAATACCTGTTGCAGGTATATAAAAACGTGCGCGTATTCGAATATGTTCTATCAAAATTTCAAAGCAATCAGTGAATAACATTAGAAGATTTAAGATTTTAAACAAACTGACATTTACATTTTTTTTTGTATATAAATTAGTAAGTACAAATATGTATATCGACCCTTCTTACGCATACTATCAGAGGCCACAAATGATCATTTTAAATTGGAAAAGATGTATTTTGTGTATATTTAAAAAATAATGAAAATATCGACGCATGCAAATGTATGGAATGAAATATTTATAAATCCTTTTGTAAAATTGTGCTATTTTCTCTTGCGATACATGTATGAGGGGTCGATATAATACATCCATAGTTGCATGTCACTACAGTGCAATTTATATTAACACATTGTTTGAGGGAAATGCTTAAAAGCGTCTTTTACATAGAGAGTGGGAGACGCTTATGAGCATTCTATTTGCTTACTTTTGGTAGAGCGCGAGAGATGCCAAAAAATATTATACAAATTGGATTGGTTTGTGATTACTTGTAATTAGTATACTGAGGGTCGGGCGGCAGACTGTCTGAGTATAGTTAGGGACGGGGTTGATGAAAAAACCGCCCAACAACAATGTGTTAACTAGACAAAAAGGTTACATAAAGGATTTTGTTAGTGCAATTTATAAATATTCATAACTTTTTATATGCAAATATGTAAAGTTTTTAGGTTAATTTGTAGTCTTTACTCACGGATCACATTGCTTTTTAGTTAGCACTATTATCAATCAAGTATTGGGGTCATTGTTATATGTTTAACTTGACTCTCCTACTAAGATGACCAACTAGCATGGTACTTTTTTGAGTCACTATGATCAATAGTATATGTTTTCAAGATTGTTTATGTTGAAAATATTTACAGTATCTATAGTTCTGAGATAAAAAAATCTATATATGTATTGTATAACTGGTCTAAATATGGTATTATACGTAGTATACAACCAATCACCGAGATTTTAGCCTACCAGTTTCGAGATGTACCCGTCTCTTCGTCAGGACTATCACTACACCAGCATGCAACAATACTAGCCGTCACTACCAAACTACACAAAATATTAATCACATGTGTTTTTGGTCGACCCGAGGATCAACTTGCGCTAAGAATCGCAGGACAACATGCACTAAAGGCCGAGGTCTAACATGCACCAAGGGTACTCGAAACTGGTAAACAAAAATTTCAGTGTGTGGTAACGTTTTGTAAAAATTAAAAATAATCTGAAATGTAGTTTTAGTGTTTACATAAAACCACAGATAGCAGCAAAAGTGCTATTTTATAAATACATGTCACTGAGCTTTAGTTATAAGCTCGGAAATTCATGTACGCTCTTACTGCTTCGAGGAAAGCTTCGTTTAGACGACCATGTATGGCCACACTCCTGGACAGGTTGACACCTTAACAGTTGAATTTTGGTGAGAAAATTTGTCGTTGTAGGAAATTGTCACTCACAAGTCGAAACAAGACTGTCCGAACACCGCTCGGGTTATTCAATAAAAACAAATGGGTCAATATTTGATGACGAGTCGGAATACTATTTACCCCAGCAGTGCTCGGATTTGTCAAATATGATACAAACTCCTTGCCCAAGTCACGCTCAGTTAAGGCTTAGATCTCAAGCGTTCAACTCAGAATGCCATACTTAGGACTGCACGTGTCTTCATGTTGATTTTTTTTTTGAATATATATTAATTTTTTTTTGTTTTTTAAAATATGTATTGAAAAAATATTAATATATATATTTTTTTAACTCCGTACCTTTCAAAAATATATATTTATTTCGAAGAAGAACTTATTATTTCAATACAAAAACGGTGTTTTAAAAAAGAAATTCAATTACGTCAAATGTTATCTGGGTTTAGAGAAAATTATGTTAGGCCTTAACCACCCTACCTCCGGGTTATTTTCAGCCATATTTTTTTATAAACAAGCAAAAAAATCACAACGTTTGTTGTCGCAAAATATCGTCAGGTATGAAACCTGACAAAAATTTGTCAGTGTATCCGGTACGTATTAAATATTTTTGGAATAGATATCTTGTGTGCGTAGGTCATATGGGTTAGCGCGGAATGGTGAAGAAAAACTGCGCGTATCACGTACGTTCGTTTGTGTAGGGCGGTTAAGGGTTAGTCAGGGAACTGTTTAATGAGACTTGATCCGACGTGCGCCTTGTCGGCAGTGGTTCGAGGAGCGTTGCGGCATGGTGGAAGCGCTGGATGCGGCGCTGCGGCGGCTGCACGGCGCGGCGGAGGCGCTGGCGGGTGGGCGCCGCGAGCTGGCCGGGCTGGCCGGGGGCGCCGCGCGCTCCGCAGCTGCGCTCTCGGGCGCCGAGGAGCACGCCGCGCTGGCGCGTGCGCTCTCCCAGCTGGCCGACGTGCAGGAGAAGGTACACCACTTTGAATATCACCTCCTTGAATATTGCTCCAACCTAATTTAGACGTGCAGGAGAAGGTAACACCACTTTCTCCTTCTTCTTCAGCCGTTTCTCCACTGCCGGATGTAGGCCTCTTCCATATTTTTCCATGTTTTTTTTTCCTTGGGCCGCTCTTGTCCAATATTTGGCGGTGAAAGGAATTGTCTTCTTTATCCTCTTTTTTCGTCCCAGGGTCTCCATTCTAGGATTCTGGATGTCCATCTGTCGGTTTTTCCCTGGGAATCCAACCCGGGACTTCCAGCTTGCTAGCCAAACATCCTAACCATTGCACTACAAAGGCAGACCGTTAGCAAATGTTATTCTATTTTAAAGTTTTTTTGTTAGTGCATTATGATTCTTGGATCTAAGAATTAAATAGAATATTGTTTATAAGATACAGTTTTATAAAAATAGATTTATAAAATGACGTTTGGGTGAAATGCAATGGACAAGGAAGTGTATGTTAAATTAATTTTAATTTTTTTTTATTAATATAAATTGTATACATTTATTCAAATCGCAATTTTAAACATATTTAATTTTTTTTTGCAGAGACCCACCTTGTGTGTCTTGTCGGTGGAGTTCTTTTTGAATACATTTGTTTATTGTTTTTAACCATTTTAACCTAATACACACACAAAAAATAGGGAAAAATTATGAATTTAAACATTTTATAATTTTCATAAAATAAACTCTTTCACCCATTCCTTTATTTTACCTTTGTTCCATATTTTATTTTGACCTGTAACATCCGTCGGCAACAAATTAAAAATGTTCAGAACGATATATTGCAGTGTTCGACTCCCATATTTATTGTTAATTCTTGGGACTATCAAACCTTCGTTGTGTGTTAATCGTGTATCATGGTTGTGCACTAAAAGATTTCGATATTTTTGTCTAGTTTGTTATTCAACGATGAAATAAAAGTAGCAATGGCTAGGGCACTTAGGATTGTATGCCTATGTGCCCTACAATCCTAAGTGCCTCATTTAGGCTACTGGTTATATGACACTGAACTCATCAATAATCCTGTCCCACGTCCTTTACAGGTGGAAAATCTTCATAATGAACAATCTAATACAGATTTCTATGTGCTCTGTGAGCTGCTGAAGGATTATATCGGTCTCCTGGGCGCAATCAAGGATGTGTTCCATGAACGAGTTAAGGTAAATATTCCATATTAACACATTGTTTGCGGGAAACACTTGAAAGTATTTTTTACACACTGTTGGTAGAGAGCGGGAGACCCTTATAAGCATTCTATTTGCTTACTTTAGGTAAAGCCCGAGAGACGCCAATAAACATTGTACAGATTGGAGTTGGGTTTGTGGTCACTTATGATTAGTATACTGAGGGTCGGGCGGCAGACTATCTGAGTATAATTTGGGTGGGGGTTGATGAAAAAACTGCCCGACATCAATGTGTTAAAAAATGATATGTTTCATTTCAGGTTGATACCCCTATAATAAATATTGATATATCATTTGTAGGGTGAATAATAAAATACTGTGTGATAATTTAGAAAGCTATTTTTTTCCCAAATCTATTTGATGCAATTTTTTTGCAGGTCTTTCAAAATTGGCAACACGCTCAGATGCAGCTGAATCGCAGGCGAGAGAACAAAGCTAAAGCGGAATTGGCCGGCCGCAACGACCGCATAGAACAAGCTTCATCTGAAATTATTGAGGTAAAAAATTTAACCATTAGCTTGTGATCAAACCATCAATGTGTGCATTAAAAATATCATTTTAGTAGAATAAAAATTAGATTATCCCCAGGATATTGCCCTTTTAACCCCTTAACCCTAGATTATTAAACTATCCTTTGAGTCACTTTGTTACTAAACATTCGTAAAAAATATGACATAAAATGGGAATAAATAAGATACATACTCAAAAACTTTGATTATTTTAAGGAATAGTAAAATTTTTTGGGTTTAAAAGATCACATATTAAGGAAAAAAATTGAACGTGCATTAGGAAGGTACTGTGAAGCATGGGGCGTTAAAATGATGTAGACATTGTCATTTTGCCTTCGTAATTTTTACGATAGTTTAGTATCCTAGCGTTAAATGCCGGATAGTATAAGTATGACCGATTTCGGTGATCTGTCAGTTTTTTTACGAAAATAAAGATTTATCTCTTCTGTCTTTACATTAGAAGGATATCCTATATAAGATTTGCCAAATATGTGTAATGTTTGTCATTTGTGCTGCTGTTTACTCAGTTAAAAGACAATTAAAACATTCACAAAATGTTTGGGTTATCACACCTTATCATGCATAAAAAAACTGTTCACAAACTGTTAACACACTTTGTAAAATAAAATTAACTTTTTCTTTGAACAATTCACACTGATAGTAACTTATAATGAATGTACAGTAACTAATATCTAATGGGTGATTCAGATTCACATTGTCAGATCACATTTGATTTGTCTTGAACTATCATAGTAATTTTATTCAGTATTCAGTTTTATTTAACATTTCATCATAATAGGAATATAAAAAAATGTAGTACATATATAGAAACAAATATGAATGTTTTATTTGTAAAGTACTTACCTTAAACTACATCTTTAACGTAAGATAATTTTTTGTATCTCAGCATCATATATCTCCCTCCCCAGTGTATTTGAGATACGTAGTCACAGCTGTGCAAAGCTCTTTATCACTTTTTGTTCAACTGATTGATGGCTGTAATATTTCTCTCACTCCTTTCAAGAACGTCATAAATCAAAAATCGGCAATTTTCAGTTGTGCATGTTTTCGGAATTCCCAAAAAATGTACTATATCCCAGCAAAAGCAGCATATTTTTAACTTAATATTTACCCGTTACAGGACGGAAAGTGTTGTTTTTGCATTTTTGGGAAAAGGTATTGTTTACTTATTTTTTTAAATATACTAAATATTTTCCAAATGGAGAAAAAAAATTCAGGTTTCACCTTAAAATATCTGTTGCAGAGTAAAAAGTATAATAAGTGGGTTGATATTTATTTTTAATACATTGTATTATATTTTTAAACTTTAAAAACGTTCTCCTGAAAAATCAAGCTTTTTGATTTATGATGTTCTTGAAAGGAGTGAGCGATTTGTATGGATATGGGAGCCATGTTTGATGCACAAGACAGATTAACTCATTGCTTGCGGGAAAAGCTTAAAAGTGTCTTTTACATACTGTTAGTAGAGACGATTATAAGCGTTTTGTTTTACTTTTGGTAGAACGCAAGAGACGCCAAAAAACATTGTACACATCGAAATTGGGTTTGCGGTTACTTGTGATTAGTATACTGAGGGTAGGGCTTCAGACTGTCTGAGTATAATTAGGGTCGGGGTTGATGAAAAAACTGCCTGACAGCGATGTGTTAAGAGTATGTTAAAAATAAATTGGATTATTTTTCATGTTTAGTGGGAAGCCAAGGTGGAGAGAGGGCAGCAAGAGTTCAACAATATATCCAGCATGATCAAGAAAGAGATGGAATTGTTTGAGGTCTCCCGCGTGAGGGAGTTCCGAGCTACAATCATCCGGTATTTGGAAGATCACATGGCTCATCAAGCCCAGGTTTGAAAATAAACAGACAATTCAATTACTTTTAAAAAATCATTCACATTTCAAAAGTATACAATAAAAGCTCGCTGATTCGAAATTGGAATAAACATCTATTGAAATAACAGATTACAATTTTTTTGCAATGTAATTCTTTGAAAATTTGAGAAAATGCATATTAGTTAGTAAGCTTTCTTTTAAATTTTCCTTTGTTTAAAATGGCGTTTTAAAAAAGTTTCTTTTATAACGTCACTCTGATATAACCCCATGATTTTGTTGGTCTCTTTGATGACATTATAACCGAGTTGTGCTGTATTTTAAATAATTGTTTAGCTATACGCTAGCGAGGGACTGAGCCCTAAAAAATGTTGATATTATAACTTGTGTTCTATTTTACAGCTGATCAAGTATTGGGAGGCGTTCGTTCCGGAAGCCAAAGCTATTGCCTGAGGTTCAGACAAGCTGCTAAGCCGTACTCAGCATACCAAATGGTGATCCCTGTACTATATTGTTACATACATAATATTTTATTACATCCGATTCCTTTCAACATTATCCTGTATGTACAATTCCACTAATGCAGGATTTTGGTACACAATCATTGAATAATCAACTATTCTGAAAAAGACAATTTTTAATCTATGCTTATTTTTATTTCAACTCGGTATCTTTTCCGATTCTCGTTTATTGAATAGCTTCGAATATGTTTTATTTTAAATAAAACTGATAAATAATAATAAGTATATAACATATTATACATTTTTGTTATTTTTCCCATATACAAATGTATGGAGAACTATTTGATATATTATGTATCTAGCGAGTTATTTTAAGTCAAGCATTTTAAGAATGCGTAACTATCTATGTATACTATAAGTACTATTATTTCTACTTTATAAAACTATATCTCTATGTTATCCTTTGGCTTATAATCAAAATTTATATGTTAAGCTTATTAATTTAATCTTCTGCTCAATTTATATTAATTTTGTTTTGTTAATCTGTAAACATTCAGTTTAGTTTGCAAGTTCGAGAAAGAATCTTTACAAAAAAGATTTATTTTGCTGCAATTAATCGGCAAAATCGTATTTTTAAGTTACTTTTAAATATATGATATTTTTTTATGATATGTTTTCTTTTATTTTTTTTCCCTATTTTTCATATCTTTTCTCCATTTGTTTTTTTGAGCGATAAGGAACAAATTTTTGGATCAGAATTATATCAATTTAATTGGATTTTATTCTTAGAAAATGTTGTGAATATTTCTGGAAATTCGCCTGTAAAAGATTTATTAGTAGGAAATAAATCTTTTATAGGAGTTTAATACTTAAAACTGTATTGTAAGATTTATAATTAGGTAAATAAGTGTACACTGTTTCAATCTACTTTTTGCAATTGAGGGTATATATTTTTTACTACCAGAAATCTTTCTTTACAATACCAAAATGCATTTTACATTTAGAATAAAGATATGTGTTAGTAAAAATATTTTCAGCGACTAAAGAGTCCGCCTCCGTAGTGTAATGGTCAGCACGCTCGCCTACCGTTCTGGAGGTCCTGGGTTCGATTCCCAGGGGGGGTAAAATAAATATAAGTGATTTTTTCACTGTAATATTTATTTAATATTACCCTGGACTGGTACCTGAAGCGGAGGGCTGATCACCTTTCCTTCATGTGTAAACGATTAAGATAAACACTGCGTTTATATGAAGCAGTGCCCTATGCACCATTTGGTGCGGATAAGGGTTTTTATATTATTTATATTATATTTATATAAAAAAAAATATTTACGTTTTGTTCTGATTGTATATAAAATACTTCCTTTTTCATATTTCTTAACCAAAAATCTCACATTCATCAAAGTCTTAGTTATTTTAAATGAAAAACGAAGCTTTTTTTGTGAAAAAACATTTTAAAAATAGACATTAGTTCCTCTGGCTCTCAACCCCTCATATTCAATAGTGAATTTGTCACCTGAATTCAGAACTATCCTAACTGCATAAAGGAAATTTTACAAGGGAATTAATTAAACTTTATAAAGCAAGTTTTTTTTCTTCTAACATTTAGCTATGTATGTTTTCTTTTGAATATTTAGATTCATAATATTTGAAAAGCTTTCTGCACAACTAAATCATTTGCATAACTAACATAATACATGAATATCAACTTGTTAATAAATTAAGGATATTCTTCATTCAGGTGACGAATTAAAGTTTTACATTGATTTACCCAATTCCAATAACATTTCCAGAAATATTAATGAACACACAATTGTACATTTGTATAGGAAGTGTTTGAAATGCAAAACAATAATATTGTCTTCGTAAGTTTCTATTTGTGTAAACATATGTAAGAAATCATGACAGGTAATGAATCAGGTTTGTAGTACATATTCCATGTAGAAATTATAATGTTCATAGCTAAAGAAAGAATTATACAATATTTTTAATAAGAATAACTTTTAAGGTGTGAAAATGTAAAAAAAAAACGGTTTATTGAGATTTACGTTTGAAGAAATTGAGTAAGTTTTCATAATTTTGCAATACGTGTAGTGTTTTCTAAGTTTATTCACCACTTTCAATTTCCAAAAACATATATATCGTAGTCGTACAGGAGAAAGTGACCAACTACCAAAACGTAAAATGTTCAGAAGGATCATTTAAGTCACTTTTGCTTGGCAAGAAAATAAACACCAATGCAGTTAGTCATTTTCAACAAGTCAATGTACTATACTTCCAAGTTTAAAATCTTTTGGGATTTTTTTCATGGCAATATTAACCTAGTAAGATATCAAATAGTCAATGATCACGTTTTTGCAAAAAATGCACTTGGTCACTTTCTCCTGTATGACTACGATATTGCGAAGATTATTACTCGAAGTTCAAACGAGAAATGCTGACGGATTGTCAGCAGGGACGTTCTGCGCGGCGTGAACGCAATGCTTTGTAAATGAGGCAAGCTAAAAAGTACATGGCCTTGCAAACTAAATTGCCCTTTCTTGACGACAGTTGTGACCATCTTATCATGTTACAGATAATTGTACAAAATCTTAGGAATAGGAACTATACGAAGAAGTTCACAGATGTCACTAAAAGTCCTATTTTGAACAGCCCTTCAATAAAAGCCTAAATGTAACATCTATACCAAGGGTGACCAACCCGCGGCCCCTGAACCGCATGTGGCTCGCTGGGTGTTTACTTGCGGCCCGCGGAGCATATCACACATTTTTTTTCTTTAAGTGTACATAAAACCACCAAAAGAACATTCCATCGTGCGTAGTTCGTATCAAATCCCATATATGGAAGTATCTCAGACAATTTTTTGTTTTACAAAACATTTGGACAAGGAGAACTATCCTGCATTTTACAAACATATCAACGATTCCCTTATTTGAAAACGCTTACACATGTGAAGAGCTTTTTAGTCAAACGAAGCACATTAAATCTCAAATGAGAACAACAATCATTGATGAGCAATAGGAAAACTGTTTGCATGTAACAACATTTATCGTTATCAACATTGATACACTTGGTTCTGACAAAAAAAATCAGACGTTTCACTTAAATTTATTACGTTTTGTTTACTTTTTTATTATTATCTTTTGCATTGCCTAACTCTAATCTAATAAAAATGTTTGATTCTCTTTTTTTGTAACAATGTATTTCTTGTTTGCTTTGAAAAATCAAAGAAATTTTGTTTTTCGGCCTGGTACGAAATCTCATTTCTAAAATCTAGTCCGGCTGCTGAAAAGGTTGGCCACCCGTGGTCTATACTCTATCGAGATTAATTTTGTTTGGACAATAATTTATTCCATACTTAAGTCATTACTTTGAAATGAATACCACATTTTGCCCATCATCCAAATACATACATATTAATTATTTATTTTTTAATAAAAAATAATTCTCCCGCAATATTGCATTGAAGGTTTTTGCTTGGTTGCTTTTCAATTACATACATATAATAAAATTAAGCCCTTGTAATAAGATTAGGCTTGTAATTTTGATAGTAAATGTGTAAAAAAACTAGGTCTTAAATATGTATAACCGAATATATTAAATCGATAATAAATACACCACATTATGTCCAAACATTTTTATACATTATGATAGCTAAACAAATGTTTATGTATGGTATGAAATAAAATATAGTTTGAGCTGTAGTTAGGTGAGCGTTTAAAAGGTACTGCCATTTTCGTATTTCTTGACGTTTCTTAGTCTGATTTTGTTATTTGTAAAACGAAGACACGCAATTTGTTATGAAATGATATATCGTGCACTCCTTTTTTTCCAATTTTCACTTGTGCATGTTTTCGGAATGCCCAGAAAATGTCCTATATCCCGGCAAAAACAGCATATTTTTAACTTAATATTTACCCGCTACAGGGCAGAAAGTGTTGTTTTTGCATTTTGAAGGAAAGGTGTTGTTTAATTATTTTTTTAAATATACTAAATTTTTTTCAAATGGAGGAAAACCTTCAGGTTTTACCTAAAAAGATCTTTTGCACAGCAAAAAGTTCAATAAGTAGCTTAGTATTTATTTTTAACACATATTATATTCTTAAACTCTAAAAACGATCTCCTGAAAAATCAGTTTTTTGATATATGACGTTGTTGAAAGGAGTGGCGATATGCCAGATGTAGAGAGTCTTCTTCTTCTTCTGCTTCTTTATTCTCATTGCTGAGTGTCGTGATCATCCTCTCCCCTTGTCCTCAAAACATTTCATAGTACTATCAACATTGCTCTAACCGCTGATGAATTTGTGGCAGCCTTGATTTGGTTAGTCCATCTAATGGGGATCTTCCTCTTCTACCTTCGACCTCATGATCATTAACTTTTCAAGGTTGTTATTGTTTCTTCTGGCGATGTGTCTGAAAAACTGTAGGACTTGTCCTAAACAGACTTAGAAAAGTCTCGTCTATATTTAGCTCTTTTAAGATGGAAATGTTTGTCCTTCTGTTGGTTCAGGGAATTCGTAGCACGCGTCTCAAACACCACATCTTGGCACTGATTCTTTTCTTTCACAGGTTTTTATAGTCCATGATTCTCCTCCATATAGAAATGTAGGGAAAATTAGTTCCCGAACTAGTCGACTTTTATGACCTTGGAAGGAAAGTCAAAAAGTGAATAGA
Source organism: Brachycentrus maculatus (assembly GCF_059751285.1). Lineage (NCBI taxonomy): Eukaryota > Metazoa > Arthropoda > Insecta > Trichoptera > Brachycentridae > Brachycentrus > Brachycentrus maculatus. Next base: position 199,242 of record NW_028281273.1, on the reverse strand, counting down.
ACAGTTTTACAAGCATTTTGCATCAAATGTAATATTTTAAAACAATATCATATCGTCATTTGGCCAGCAAGATTTTTGTCAAATGTAATGTTTCAAAGCAATATCATACGGTCATTTGGCCAGCAAGATTTTTTGTCAAATATAATGTTTTAAAGCAATATTATATGGTCATTTGGCCAGCAATATTTTTTTGTCAAATGTAATGTTTTAAAGCAATATCATACGGTCATTTGGCCGGCAAGATTTTTTGTCAAATGTAACGTTTCGAAGCAATATCATACGGTCACATGGCCAAAAAGATTTTTCGTCAAATGTAATGTTTCAAAGTAATAATACGGTCACTTGGCCAACAAGATTTTGCATCAAATGTAATGTTTTAAAGCAATATTATACTGTCACTTGGCCAACAAGATTTTTCATCAAATGTAATGTTCAAAGCAATATCATACGGTCAGTTGGCGGTCAAGATTGAATAATTTGACACCATCAGACTTTTTTTGTGGTGCTATCTGAAAAGCAATGTCTACATCAATCATCCGTAAGCAATACTAGCAGTAATGATATCAATAAAAAATATCGATTGCAACTTTTAAGACTTTTTTTTAGTTACTAAGTCATTTGGATAATCACCCTATGGATAGGTTTTCCATAGTAAGATAATATTCAATCATTGAACCATATAATTTTACTGCAGCTATATTCTCAATAAAGATTACATATACATATTTATATCAATCTTCCAGTAATTAATGTCAGATGTTTTATTTTATTTCCTTATTTATTGTGTTACCTTACACAATCTTTTATTAGAATTTACATTATGATAACACAAAAAATATACAGGGTGGGGCATAATAATGGGTGATTCCCAAATGTTTTGGCACTGAATTTAGTGCCAAAACATTTGGGAATATATATGTATTTAATACAGCATCATTTAAAAAAAAAAAAGTTAGATAGATAGATCTGTAGATATGTGTTTAATTACATCATTGTTCTGATTGCAATGCAATATGTTTGAAGACTTTGGTTGTTCTTTGATTATTCCTTATGAACCGACTGGAAATGCTGCATAATGAAAAAAAAATAAATTCAATGCTCACATTTAAATCGATAAATTTTGACAGTAAAATTGTGGCAATTTTTTTCAGTTTTGTTTTTTTATATACTTTATTGTGATCAAAATTCATTTAAAAAATATGTAATACTCTTTTCTTTACAGTTGTTAAAATTACCCAATATTACGCCCCACCCTGTACTAACATGATTGTTAAAAGAAATATTTTTTTATTTAAAATGAAAAAAACCTTATCAACTTCATATGTTTTTGACATTGTATTATATTATAATAAATATGATTATTTTATTTATGCGTGGAAACTAGTTAAAGTGCACCTTGTTTAAAAAAACATTTCAATTAGAAAATTTTACTAATATGTAACTGTTTATTTTTCTGTTATCCAATTGTAGGCTTGCCAGATTTCTGAAATGTTCAATTGGGATACTAGAATGCCCTCAGCGTACAGTACAGTGAAATCAATTACAAAGTAATCCTCCTAAATAATCCTTCACAGTTAATTATTTTTAGACTTTTTTGTCATCCATAATCAGATTAAATTTTTACCGGGAGGTGAAGTAAACCAGCCGGGATACCGGGATTTTGTCTGAAAACTGGGACTGTTCCCTTCAAACCGGGACATCGGCAAGCCTACCCAATTGGAATAGTATTTGTCGTTGATTTTTCTCAATTTATGTTTCTTTCTAGTTTAAGTTTTTGATGTCAAACTGTAATATATATTTAGAGCTAGAAATATGCAACACGCGACCAAATTTGTTCACTATTTTTCACAATTAGTTTTAAAGGATCAATTCCTAAAACATAATTGAGTAACAGTTTCATTTGAAGAAGTCGTTATTTGATTCAGTTTTTTTATTCAATTCTCTGATTTGGATATACGGCAATAATTTTTGTAATGATTCGTTTGAGGCAATAATGCAAATTGCAAATTTAATTTGCAAATAATGTTTTTGAGGGAATTTTTGGAAAATTGATAACGTGATATTTGTTAAAAACTTAACAAGTTTGATAAAAGTAATCTCTTCAATATTGTCTATATTTGAATTATTTTTGAACTTTTCGAATGTAGCTTAATAATATTTAACTTATTTTGACAAAAATAACTAATTTTTTGACTTTGGCTAGTAATTCTAAGTTTGCTTCCAATGCTGTCTTGTTTTTGAGATACCGTAAAATAAATGTCCGCCTCCGTAGTGTAATGTCAGCACGCTCGGCTACCATTCTGGAGGTCCTAGGTTCGATTCCCAAGGGGGGTAAAATAAATATAAGTGATTTTTTCACTGTAATATTTATTTAATATTACCCTGGACTGGTACTTGAAGCGGAGGGCTGATCACCTTTCCTTCATGTGTAAAACGATCAAGATAACACTGCGTTTATATGAAGCAGTGCCCTATGCACCATTTGGTGTGGATAAGGGTTTTTATTTTTTTTATATAATATATATAACCTTTAGGTAATTTAAGTAAATTTAACTGAAATCGATCAGAAATATACAATATTTTGTTATGATGTTGCTAGCATTTCCATTTTTTACTGGCATTACAATGCTAAGTCGTAATTTTAGTTTAGATCTACAGCAGTCGTGTTTTTGGCATGTTTTTTTTAATGAAAAAGTGTAATTCTTATTATTTTTTCTGCATTAAATATCTCATGATATTGCTTACCACTTTTCTTTCAAAATTATGAATTATTTTTTATGTTATTGTGAACAAAAATATGAAAAATCAATTAAAGACTTAAGGAATTAGGGGCAATTTTTAATTTAAACAGGACTCACACTTATTAATAAAATTATTTGATCTGATAGTAATTATTCGGTTATGTTAAATACATTCCTTTCGATAATATAACATGGAACTTTCTATTCCCTCTTTCTCTTACTTGAATTGAGTAAAAATATCAGTTTAAATAACATACTTAACCCGTTCTTTTACCCACTCTCTATTAGTTGTAGTTTAAAAAAATGAGTTTATATTTACCTCGTTTTATATGTTATCTGGAACAGTTATCAGTAACAGTTCCACTCTGAACCTATCAGGTTAGAATGAATATCAAAATAGAATCTTCTTGTTTATTTAATTTAATTTGTAAGCCTCCACTCTCTTATTTTTCGCGAGTGATTATAAATATAATCCTTAGCATTCCTCTAATTTTGCATTGGTGTTGTATCTGGAAGATAACGGAAGAAGCGAAAATTACCCATATGGCCAGAGTTTTCATATGAATGGTTTAGCTTAATTTTAATTTAACTATACATATAAAATAGTCAGGCATGCACATTTTTATTACAAAGACTTGATCTCTACAAAATAAATGGATTTTGAATACTATAGTAATATCTCAGATAATATATCGTGGGTGTACTGGCAAAAAACGTTAACTCGAAAATATTCAATTTTGACTTTCTATAAACTGTTCTATAATAAATCCCTTACCGCACCCCAATGGTGCATAGGGCACTGCTTCATATAAACGGAGTGTTATCTCGATCGATTACACATGAAGGAAAGGTGATCAGCCCTCCACTTCAGGTACCAGTCCAGTGTAGTATTGAAAAATCACTTATATTTATTAAACCCCCCTGGGAATCGAACCCGGGACCTCCAGAACGGTAGGCGAGCATGCTGACCATTACACTACGGAGGCGGACTATAAACTGTTCTAAAAACTGGTAAAATACACTAAGTAGATTGAAATATTTGAAATGTCATATAAATGTTGTTTTAACAGTAAATTCAACTTAAAGTTTAATAGTGGGTATTTTATTTAGGCTAAAAGCTTTAAATAACAGGGATTATTCAAACAGGGATTTTAGAGTTAATGTTTTTTGCCAGTATACCCACGATATATTATCGCCTTTGCTAAATCACATTATAATTAGCTTCCACCATATATAAAATAAATTATACCGATTTCCACAAATTAAGGCTGCATGAATTATGATTACTATCAGTTTTGAATTGACTATGTTTTTTTGTTTGTTTCATGATTGTCCTAAAATATTACAACTTTATTTTTTGTTTATATAATAAGACTTGTCTAGCCATAATTTAGTTTATTTGATAGTTTATTTTAGTTTATGTACAGGCAATCCTATATTTTCTCAGTTTAGGGGCAAAACTTTTTCACAAACGACAATATTTGTTTTACTCAATTACAAATCATATTTTTATAAAATAAAATAAAAAATAAAATAAAAATACGAATCAAATTTCATCATCGTATTATATACTGTCATCAGTAATTTTCAAGTTTTTTTTTATACTAGCTTGAAAAGAAAAATCGTACAGTTTTAATTCTTTGATGAAATTAGATTTTTGACATTTTTGTTGTTTTTTTTGTATCTAACTTTATAAATATATAATTTGAAAAAGAGTTCGTAGTAAAATAAATATCAAAGATAATACTGTGTAACAGTTGACCTCAATTAGTTCATGAAATGTGAATAAAAACTTTAAAAAAATAAAAAATAAAAACTACTGAAAAGGTTATTTTTTACAGTTCCATTCTTTTTTCACAATGAAGCATATTAGTTAGTATTTTTTTATTTGTTTTCTTCATACATTTATCAAGCATAGATTTTATTTTTTAAGAGTTTTTGTGGTTTATGTGAATATACACATATTGAATAATACAAAAATATATGAATACTAAGGATTGCCTGTAGTTTGTTAATAATATAAGGAAAAAATACATTTTCATTATTTTTATTGTACTTTATTTTTATGGAATAATCTGCTAAGGTTATATATAATATTATATATTGAGAAGCAATACTTACAGTTCTATGATCAATTTTGATACTCTTAAGTTTATTTTCCAAATTATATAAATATGTATTCATAAAAAAATCTATAAAGAATATTACGAAATTATCCATGTCTTTTTATTTCATTCCCTCATTTTAAAATAATTATTCTCATTCAGAAATGGTTAATCTCATTCATGAATGGTTTCTCATTCATTTAATCGGGTGTTACCTGAGGAACAAAAGCATAAAGAAGCAAGCAGCACATTAATTTAGGGAATCCGATGTTGATAAAGAGTTAGTATTAACATTTAGGATGGGTGTTTTTTACGCTTGCAAACCGCTGGCAACGGGATTTGATAATTATGTACATATAGTAATATTAATTTAAAAACAAAATATGTAATTCATTATTTTTTGGCTTTGAAATGAGGCTGGCGAAGAAGGTAAAAACACCCTTCCCGTCCTTAAGCATCAATCGACCGAACGAGTAGAAATACTTTTCCTCTCCATAGTTTGTTAACAAATGAGATGGTAGACATTCAGTCATCAAAATGTGGAAAGATTGTTACCATTATATTAAAACACCACTATTTATTCATTAATTTCACTATGAGGGGAAGTATTTTGATTCAACATTCTGGATTTTGATAGAAGGTGGAGAATATCCCCATAGATTTGAGTTACTCCATATTTACATACATATTGACAATATTTGAAGCACTAACTTTGTGATTTTCTATTTTATAACTTATAAAATACCTTTGTTGTAAAATCACTCACTATTTATACTTAATTACATAATGTCAACTGGTTTCGAAGTAAATAGATCCTTATTAATTAGCCCTTGGGAAAGAAGGTGTTTGCTTCGAAACTGATATGCATTATGATTAAGATATATTAAGTGAATTTGTTACAAAGTTATTAAGTTATATACTTACAACATTTTGAGTGTGTCCAAATACTTGTTCACAAAATCTGGATTATCTCCAAATACAGGAGTTATTTTCATATTATTTTTTGATATCTCATCAAAGATGAAGAAGACTATGGAAGTCTGGGCATTTACGGGGCATTTACTAATATAAGAGTTTCTGCTTAATAAAAAGCTTCTTTACATCTCACCAATAGATGTCTCTAGTGAAGTTCTAGTGATTCATGAACAAGGTTTCTAAATTGGTTCATATATATAGAACTTCCAAGAATTTGAGTAGTGTGGTTGTCAATAATGGGTAGAATTGGTGAATGTTACACGTGTGTAAAGTGATCACTTAAACCAGCCTATGACGGTCGTAAGCCCCGTAAATGCCCAGACTTCCATATTCTTCTTCGTCTTTGATGAGATATCAAAAAATAAGTTATATACTATGTAACTCGCTTATTGGAATCTCTGGAACCCGAGATCAGAACTAGGCAGAAGCTTTGTGTCTTTGAAAGTATGGTTGGAACATTAAATTTTATCAAAATAACATAAACAAACTGCAAGATGGAATTCTTTTAATCAAACAGGTACTATTGCATATTTATAAGACAAAAAGTTTAAATCAAACTGGTAGGTTACATAATATTTTGCTTATATTTAACGGATCAGGTCAATGGCTGGCCTGACGATGGCTTCTGGGACCTGGACAACTGGCCTGGTGATGCCTTCTGGTGCTGTGATGACTGGGCGGGTGATGCCTTCTGGGGCTGTGATGACTGGGCGGGTGATGCCTTCTGGAGCTGTGATAACTGGGCGGGTGATGCCTTCTGGGGCTGTGATGACTGGGCGGGTGATGTCTTCTGGGACTGGGATAACTGGGCGAGTGATGCCTTCTGGGACTGGGATGACTGGGCGAGTGATACCTTCTGGGACGGGGATAACTGGGCGAGTGATATCTTCTGGGATTGGGAGTATTGGGATCATTGGCTTGGTGATACCTTCTGGGGCCGGAACAATGGTATCAACAAGGGATTCCAAAGACTTGTCACTGACGATGTTCAGGATGATTTGAACAAGGGGGCTGGAAGCCTTGGGTGCTGGGGCAGCATCGACAGTTGGGACCTCTGGCACGTGGATGCTTGGGACTTCTGGGGAGATCACGGTTGGTGGGCGGATCTGTGGGGGCTGGATGCTTGGCACCTCTGGGATGATTGGCAGCGGGCTGATCACGATTGGCAGAGAAGGAAGGGGCATGGCCACGTCTGGCTCTACTGGCAGAGGCTTCAGGTTGATTGGCAGGTCAGGGAGGGCTGGCAGTGGGAAGACAGATGGGCCTTCTGGCAGGGCCGGTCGGGTGAGAGAAGGATGACCCACGGGGATGTCGAAGGTTCCGACGAGTGGATGGCTCATGGCCGTGGCCACCAAAGCGAAGATCAGGAATAAGAATTTCATCTTGATGCTGGAATAAAAGAAAAAAAAACACATTTACGTTTAGTGAATCAAGGATATACAAAGATTATTTTTTAACTACTATGTAGTCGGAGCTTGTCCTCTTTATTGACAACAATATTAACTACTTAACTAACTACCTAACTGAGTTAACATGTTTGGTAAGTTGGCTGTTGGCACCGGTTCAACTCCTAGGGAGTTCAAAATAAATATAACAGATTTTCTATGAGAGTCTCCACTTAAAATATTGAATACGAACCAGGATTCCTTTAACTTGGAAATGGTTCAGCCAGGATTTGAAACAATTCCAAATAAACATGTTTTTATTTATTTCACCAACCATTCTAGTAAACTGAGAATCTACTGTTTGCTGATTTTGAGGAAAATTGAACATTTAAAAAAATAAATTAACCTTTCTGATACCGAACATAAAACAATGAAAATATCCAATGCTTTCCGGAGCAGGTAAAGGTATTCCCGAAATAATTTTTACTATTTAATTTTTTTCTTCTTCAAACCCTCATCCGCACCCAAATATCAAGATAACACATTTAGGAAAGGTGATCAGCCCTCCGCTTCAGGTGGTACAGGGTAATATTGAATAAAGAATGAAAATTTCAGTTGATTTAAATTGGCTTTATGATTAAATAATTATCATCATTGTTTGAATCATAATTATTGCAGCCTCATATAAAGATACATATTTTATAAAAAGTAAGTTATTTCAAATCAAAAATGCGTTAGGAGTAAGATTACCTTACTAAATACATGAAAATTTCAAGGATATCAGAAATTGCAAACATTTAAGAGATCAAAACTTTTCTTACTAGAGTCCAGAAAGGAAATTAAGAAAACTAGATTTGAATATCATACAAGTATTGTTGTTATTGATTGAATAATTTGATGAATAATTGGTGTTAAAAGGAAGGAGTTACTTACCTTTAGTTCTTTGCAGGCAGGAACTTAACTGTGCTATTGAAAGTTTTGGTCCGGTTTATATAGTATGTTTCTGAAGTGCTGGTGTTGTGTTATCACAAAGAAGAATGGAGTTCATGCCCAATAAAACAAATCCTCACATCCAAACTCATAAATTATCAAAGCTGCTTCTATAAAGATTAAGAATTAATTGGGTGTTCTTCCAAATTTCCCATTATTTAGTAGCAGATTAGGTATACACAATTAGGTAAAGGAATAATAAAATATAAGGGTTATAAAAACATAAAAGTTAGTCTAGGCTTTTTTATACATTTTATTACCTAATTGTTCACTTACTACTTCAAGTTTTTCTATGCAATAAATAATATTTTAAAGTTATTTATGTTGGTAGGATGCTGATATGATGTCTTATTCCAATATGGAATAAAACCGATGGAAGTATTTTCTTTCCTAATAAATACTTTGAATTTTTAAGTAACTAACTAACCATCATGCCACTTCTCCGCAGGGATAGGCAGAGAGAATAGAACACCACACTGTCTTTGCAAACAAACTTTGCCACTTCCACATTCATGCATCTTCTCAAACATACTTAGATTACATATTACATACCTTGATCATGCCAAGTTTTCCTCAGTCTTCCTTTGCTCCTATTTCAAACTAAATTTGCTTTACTGTTTTTTCGTCACTCCTTCGTTCCACATGTCCAAACCATCTCAAAACACATTTATTAAGTTTATTGATAACGCTTATCCCAGCCCATTCCATTCTTTCCTTTTTTCACTATTCGAACATCTTTCATACTGAGAGGTCCCGTTTTGACTGAATTTAGTCTATGTATTAATTATAAATCAAACACAGATTTTTCGAGTCTACTAAGTTGTATTTTATTAATAAAAACACATAAAAATTATATTGTGACATTGAAGGTGGCTGACATAGCCACCCAGGTGATTTTGTATAGAAGATTAGATCTTCACATTCGTTTGATAATGCCCTAACAAGGCGAAACAATTGTCACAATATAATTTTTATGTGTTTTTGTTAATAAAATACAACTTAGTAGACTCAAAAAATCTGTGTTTGATTTATAATTGATTCATAAATTAAAATGGAGTTCTACAAATTAAACGCCAAATCAATAAATTAATTTAGTCTACTTTATTCTTCTTTTGTCAACTCTACGTTTCACTTCCATACATTCGGGTTCATACTCCTTTTATTGTTATTGTGATTTCACTGCTAGTGCTGGATTTTTCTAGCTTCCGGTGTTAGATTTTTATTTCACACAAATGATTTCACTGCAATATTCTCTCTCCTTTCTCTATATCTTTATCAATTCTTAAATCACATACTTTAAACTCTCTTTTTATTTATAAAAAATCAAAATCTTTTATCATTACATTCATCATTTTTATTTTCAAAATACGCTTATCGAAATATAATATTTTAGTAAGTCAGCAACATATTAATTAAGTAGCTGGGCGACTGTAACATGTGGACCTGCGTGGTTCTGGCACCGATTGTAATCAAAGTTTCATTGATATCTTATCTCAACATATTTCTTTTTCTTTCTGTGCCGTATCAGGTCCCTCTGACATTGGCAATCACTCTGGCGAAGGCTTTTCTATCTTGCGCGACTCGGAACAGTTCCCCCACATGTCCACTTCCGGTCCAATCTCTTATATTGCGCAGCCAAGACGATTGCCTCCTACCAGGACCACGCTGTCCCTCAATTTTCCCCATCAATATTATCAACATATTTCTTCCGCTTTTAGGTCTAAGTCCTGTCATTCTCCGGTCTGCTCCTGGGAGGTGGAAGACCAGCTATCCCTCCATCATTTAGGTGGTCTTCCTGGGGGTCTGATCCCGCTTATGTTGCTGTCCGCTGCTATCCTCACCACTCGATTCGAACGCTCTTCCCACATGATTTCTCCAGAAACGTCTTCTCTCTCTTCCCCATCGCACAACATCTTCAACATTGTAGATTTTTCTTATTTCAGAGTTTCTAACTCTGTCGCGAAGTGTTAGCCCTGCAATGGGTCGTAGAGTCTTCATTTTGGATGTCATAAGAAGGCTTTTTGTTCTCGCGGTGTCGGCTCTTGTTTCCGTGCCGTATGTCAAGATCGTGTATCAACATATTTGTGTAAAAAAATGGATACATTCAAAATATTGCAAAAATCATAAAATCACTATATTAGATTAGAAATTATATTATTTACTTGGTGTTTATTCTCTAGATACAAATTAGCAGTAATCAAGATACACAATCTAGTATGAGTACAGGTATGTAACCCCAAGTGTCGGGTTGTGGTCCCGTGGTTAGTGTTGCGGACTCTTAAGTCAGAGTTTCTCGGTTCGAACCCACTCTACCACAATTTGATACCTATTTCTAATAATGAGCCCCTTAGGCTCATAGAACTAGTATGAAATTGAAATATTTGTATAAATAATAAAAATACAAATATTTATCTTTTCTTTAAAAAAAAGTACACTAGCCACACTACTGGTTTTCTCTTCACCCTATCTACTATTGGTACCAATACTGTTAAACTAACTAACTAACTAACTAACCATCACGCCGCTTCCCCGCAGGGGTAGGCAGAGAGAATAGAGCGCCACACCACTCTGTCCTTGCAAACATTCTTCGCCTCTTCCACGTTCATGCATCTCCTCATACATACCCGCCGATTGTTACGACTCCTAACCTGACCACTTTCAGGTATTTGGCATACCTGATCGTGCCATGTTTTTCTCGGTCTTCCTCTGCTTCTTTTCCCACTAACATTCGCCTCATAAATTTGTTTTACCGTTCTTTCCTCACTCATTCGTTCCACATGTCCAAACCATCTCAACACATCTTTCTTAATTTTATCGATAATGCTTATCTCAGCTTTGCATTCCTTCCTTATTTCACTATTCGCACATCTATCATACATCGTTTTGTCGCACATTCTTCTGAGAGATCGCATTTCGACTGCATTCAGTCTACTTTCATCCTCCTTTTGCCAACTCCATGTTTCACTTCCATACATTAGAGTTGGAACCAGGACTCCGTTGTGCACTGCCAGTTTAGCTTCCGCTGATAGGTTTTTAACAATACTGTTAAAACTAGTGGAAAATGGTTTAAGCTGTAAATAGTATCACATGTGAGAGTAAGTAACACTTGTAACGTGTATAAACTACATCAGAACTGGAATGACAGTGAAAAGTTACGAATTTTCATTTTTTATTTTTCATCATATACATAATTACAAATTACAAATTACAATAATGTGCCCTCACTAAGTTTTTCCTTACCGAGGGAACATTTTACAATACTTATTTATAAAACTATATAAAATAAAATTCCTTATGAATGATGCTATCTATTTTAGATCTATAAACTTCCATTATACATTTATGAATATGCTCTTTTATACTCAGCTTCGTTTTTCAATGAATTTATGGATAATAGAAGCAGGTTGTATAATATATTATTTTTTGACATCTCATCAAAGATGAAGAAGAATATGGAAGTCTGGGCATTTACGGGGCTTACGACCGTCATAGGCTGGTTTAAGTGATCACTTTACACACGTGTAACATTCACCAATTCTACCCATTATTGACAACCACACTACTTAAATTCTTGGAAGTTCTATATATATGAACCAATTTAGAAACCTTGTTCATGAATCACTAGAACTTCACTAGAGACATCTATTGGTGAGATGTAAAGAAGCTTTTTATTAAGCAGAAACTCTTATATTAGTATGTGAGATCCGAATCCTGGATTATAATCACACACATGAGAAACGCCAGAAAATACCATTTTCATTTTTATTATTAAGCTTATAATTTGACCAGATAATTTATTTACAACATTTTGAGTGTGTCCAAATACTTGTTCACAAAATCTGGATTATCTCCAATTACAGGAGTTATTTTCATATTATTTTTTGACATCTCATCAAAGATGAAGAAGAATATGGAAGTCTGTATAACTTTATTGCATACTAATCAAAGTTGTTTTAGAGACATACATTGAGTCATAATAACATCACATCATAGTATGTGTTAGATTTTGTTTGATGTGTTTCTGTGTTTTGGATCCCGTAGTTCTATGTACATTTCCATAAAGCATGTTAATTGTTATTTGTGCTTTGCTGGGAGATGCTTTCTTGTGATACGTAAGAGTAATTCTTAAATGCACATGCAAGGATTGTTTTAGCATATAGTTGTTTGACTGTCATGAATTGTAATTTTTTGAATATTTCCTCTGTGGGAGCCCGTCCTGGAACTTTAAGTGTTATTTTAATTATTGATTTTTGGGTAACAAAAACACTTTTGAATAACGCATTGCTCTTACCACCCCAACCAACACTCCCATACTGTAATATAGACTGACATAAAGCATAGTAAATTTTTGATATTTATTCTGAAATTAGGACGATATGTTATGTTTTTAAAGATGCAAGTAAATTTTTCAGCTTCTTTTGTTTGAAGTATAATATACAAATTATAGGTGTCTCAACTGAGACAAACCATCTTTTATTTTTAAAATGTAAGTCAAAGCATTTCAGGGCTCACAACCTGGCATTTGGCTGGCTTAATTGATTACTTTATACATTTTTATAGCATTCATCATTCGACTCATTATTGAACATTCATTTTGCATTATTTTTTTCACGAATGTATGCTTTGTTGTTGGACTTTGATGACACTGATGTTAGTTGTTATTTTAGATGCGGAATTTCAGTTGATAGTACTGCCATTAGTTGAGAATTTATGAACTATATAGCTTTCTCCAATTGGACATACTCAGTCCACGACTCAATTACATAGTAATTTCAATTACTTCTTGACATAATTTGTAAATTAAAAGCATTGTTAACTTTGTGGTATGGTAATATAACACTCTCCTTATCATTTATCGTTCACTTTGTGTAATACATCTCATATAGTATAGGGTCCGCCATCTAAAGTTTTTTTTTTCAACTAGTGCTTATTTCGTGAATGGTAACACTTAGCTCATGTCTGATTTAACAGATAATTAGTTTTATCCTTCCGCTGAGCGAATATGGTTGTGTATACGCTTGAACAACGCTGGAAAATATTGCGACATTACTTTGAAAATCATGGTAATGTTGCAGAATGTGTGCGAAAATTGCGTACGGTTTTTGGAAGAAGAGAAGCACCGTCAGCTCCGTATGTTCGTTATCTTGTGAAAAAAGTGAAAGAAACTGGCATCCTCATCGATAAACCAAAGCGTGAAAAGCCAAAAACAGTGCGTACACCCGAGAATATCGATGTTGTGGCAGAAAGTGTGCGTGAAGCGCCATCAACATCAATTCACCGTCGTTCTCAACAATTGAACATTTCGGAGACATCATTGAGACGAATTTTGCATAAAGACCTTGGTATGACGCCATACAAAGTCCAATTGGTTCAGGAGTTGAAGCCAACTGACCATCCAATGCGTTTTCGCTTCGCTGAGTGGGCCTGCGATCGACTTACAGAAGATGCCGATTTTGCCAAAAAAATCATCTTTTCGGATGAAGCTCATTTTGATCTTGGCGGGTATGTAAACAAGCAAAATTGTCGTATTTGGGGCACAGAAAACCCGCACGCATACATTGAAAAGCCGGTACACCCAAAACGAGTCACTGTTTGGTGCGGATTTTGGTCCAGAGGCATAATTGGGCCATTTTTCTTTGAAAATGAGCAAGGAGTGGCCGTTACAGTCAATGGCGATCGTTATCGGGCCATGTTGAACGGATTTTTGTTCACAAAAATTGAAGAGGAGGATATTGGCAACATTTGGTTTCAACAGGACGGCGCTACGTGCCACACAGCCGAAGCTACACTCGATGTTTTGCGCCCTGTTTTTGAAAAAAAAAAGTTATTTGGCGGACCCTTTAGTATTATCTTGATTGTTGTGAAATACTAGAACAAAAGGTGATCAGTTCTGCGGTTCAGGTACCAGTCCAGTGTAGTGAAAAATAACTTGAATTTATTTGGACACACACACACATAAGTTTAGATAGAACAGTTAAACAAATGCAGATTTTGTATGGAGGATAACGAAACGCTAATCCACATTCTCTATAATTGTGACGCACTCGCTCGCAAATGTAGTCACATCCTTGAAGGACGACTATTGGACTCTGAGAAGGTGAAGCTCTGAGAAGGTGGACACCAAGACAGGTCGTGAGCTACATGACTCATGTAGGACTCGGGAGTGAGCTGTGATACAGAGGCAGGTCACAATAGAACTTATATGATCTATTGTGACCTATAAGTGTAGAAAGAACAGTAAAACAAATGATTCGAATGTAGTTGGAAATGGGAGCAGCTGAAGATCCAGGAAAATTTGGTATGATCAAGTATGCCAAATACTTGAAATTGGTCAGGTCGGGAGTCAGAATAATCGGCGGGTATGTATAAGAAGATACATGAAGGTGGAAGATGCAAAGACAGATAAGTGTGGCGTTATATTCTCCCTGCCTACCCCTGCGGTGATGATGCTAAGTTAATTTTTTTTTTGAAGATTTTATATTATATTGCGTATAGTAAATATCTTTAAAAAAAGTTTAAGGGTATCCTTTTGTCAAGTAAATAATATTTTCAACGGGTGTATTTCATTGTTGATTTTTATATTAATTTAATATAAAATGGTTAATTTTTAGCATATTGAATAGTATATATTAAAATTTTTGATTTGTCAATAACGTTTTGGTAAATAATATTTACACTCAAGTATTTTTCTCTTCTTATTGTTCCAATTGTTTTCAGTTTTAATATTATGTTAGGGTTGTATAAATGTTTGTTTCCTCTGAAAATTGTGACAGTAGAATAATACTTTAGGTGACTTTCATTGAAATAAAATGAATTGTTATCAGCTTAAGTAATTATTATTTATTAGGTCCAAAAAATGAATAAAAAATAGTGTTACAGGAATCCAGAAGTAAATTAACGGATCAGGTCAGTGGCTGGCCTTTCGCTCTGTCCATAGTGTTCATTTGGAATGAAGACATCTGGTCTGTTGATGTCTGGAATAACGGGTCTGGTAATGCCCTCCGGGGCTGTGATGACTGGGCGGGTGATACCTTCTGGGGCTGTGATGACTGGGCGGGTGATGCCTTCTGGGACTGGAATTACTGGGCGGGTGATGCCTTCTGGGACTGGAATCACTGGGCGAGTGATACCTTCTGGGACTGGGATAACTGGGCGAGTGATACCTTCTGGGACTGGGATAACAGGCCTGGTGATATCTTCTGGGATCGGGAGTATTGGGATTACTGGCTTGGTGATACCTTCTGGGGCCGGAACAATGGTATCAACAAGGGATTCCGAAGACTTGTCGCTGACGATGTTCAGGATGATTTGAACAAGTGGGCTGGAAGCTTTGGGTACTGGGGCAGCATCGACAGTTGGGACCTCTGGCACGTGGATGCTTGGGACTTCTGGGGAGATCACGGTTGGTGGACGGATCTGTGGTGGCTGGATGCTTGGCACCTCTGGGATGATTGGCAGCGGGCTGATCACGATTGGCAGAGAAGGAAGGGGCATGGCCACGTCTGGCTCTACTGGCAGAGGCTTGAGGTTGATTGGCAGGTCGGGAACGATTGGTAGTGGGAAGACGGATGGGCCTTCTGGAAGCAGTTGAGCTGGACCATTTGGAATCATGCCGGGAATAAGTCCAGCTTGGCTGGATGCCACAAGGGCGAACGCTAATAGGAAGAACTTCATTTTGAACCTAGAACATAATAAAACCACTTTAGTATTTTTTTGTCTTCAGAAGTACCACGAGTATTCACAGATACACCTGATTTTATTCATATACCATACATATCTAACTTATAATATCAGATGCATAAAAATATAGATTTTGCTTTGTTGATACTACGAGTATATGGATAATTGTTTATATGATAATTTATTTATTTATATTTAAACCTAAATTGGTGCATATGTTAAATATTACCCAAATAGTATAAAAGTTACATTATAATTTGGACATATATTTATTTATTCCCTATTTTATTACTGTTGTAAAAAATGGGATAGGAAACCTGTGCAGTTGTTATAAACTATCCATCACACCACTTCCTTGCCCCTGCAAGGAAGTGGTGTGATGAAGTAGGCAGGGTTTATAGAAAGCCATACAACTCTGTCATTGCAAACATTGTTTGCCTCCTATGGAAGAGTGTGGACTCATGCATCTCTTCATACAAACCTGTCGATTATTCCATCTCTTGACTTGACCACTTATAAGTATTTGAAATACTTGATCATGTCAAGTTTTCCTTGGTCTTTCTCTGTTATTTGTTGTTGAATAACTGATTTCATTTATAAGACATCGCTCACTCCTTTCAAGAACGTCATAAATCAAAAATCGAGAATTTTCAGTTGTGCATGTTTTTGGAATCCCCAGAAAATGTACTATATCCCGGCAAAAGAGGCATATTTTTAACTCAATATTTACCCGTTAGAGGGCAGAAAGTGTTGTTTTTGCATTTTGAAGAAAAGGTACTGTTTATGTATTTTTTTAAATAAACTTAATATTTTTCAAATGGAGAAAAAACCTTCAGGTTTTGCCTAAAAAGATCTGTTGCACAGTAAAAAGTTTAATAAGTGGCTTGATATTTATTTTTAATACATTGTATTATATTTTTAAACTTTAAAAACGTTCTCCTGAAAAATCAAGTTTTTTGATTTATGACGTTCTTGAAAGGAGTGAGCGACATGTCTATTGACATATCTGCCTAGTTTTTTTTTAAATTTACAAACAAAAAATATTTAAAAAATAAAATGTATAAAAGTAAAGGGTTGGTATAACACTTACTGTTAGTTGGTGAATCCTTTGCAAGAAACACAATGTAACTGTGATTCTACTGATATTTTCGTGGTTTATATACCAACGTTAACAATGAGTATTGATAAAAAATCATATATACTTTAATCTGTCCAAAATTCACCAATAAAACAAATCCCACCAGTTAGTGTTTTCAATGATATACAGTTTATTAAGCAATTAAAAGTCAAATATTGGTGCATTAATGCCAGAGTGGAATACGTACTTTTAGATTATGAATATAATAAATGATACCATGTTTTTTTGTTGTGTGGTTCTCGCTTATAAAGTGACAGCCCAAACAAAGGTATTTGTAATATTACTAATAGTATTTTCTATACATATTTTTTTTACTATTCACACCATATTTACAATTGATTCATCTTCTTATTATGCCTCTCTACATTGCTGGTTGGCATTCATCATGGCATTTTTTTCTTTGTCTGCATTCGCTTTAAATAGCAACTAAGTGTGCAAGTGGAACAAATCTTCTTTCTTCCTTCAACCAGTTTACATTTGGCTGTGTAATATAATATGTATCACTTTATATATCTTTCCCCTTATTAAATAAAACAATTAATATAGTTCTCTTTTCTTTATTGTCTATAACTTTTCCTTTCGTGTGCGTTTCAAAATATCTTCATTTCAAACTCTCTCAACTCATCATATTTTGAGGATTCCTCTACAGCAAATTCCTTCACATTTAAAATTCTTGTATTAGCTTGGGTAGAAGTCCAGCTATCGACAGCATAGAGAAGCGCTGAAAAGATGTAGCTCTTCAATTCTCTTGAGCAGATTAAGATCTGAAGTTTCATGACTAAGGAGGTCAAACATTTCGAAGAAGCAGTTTTTTTAAATATCAATTTTAATCTCTTGGGAATGGCCCCACTGATCATTAAGCCAACAGTGATAACGATTGATAAACATATTTAAAAAAAAAATATATGTATTTATTACCAGCAATTAAATTACAATTTTTCATATTCAATTTATTGATTTTTGACAAACACTACAAGGTTAGAATAGAAGTAGAAATTTAACAATATGTTTTTTTTTATTTGATTCTTGTAATTTTATAAACATTGTCATTGATTGTTATCAAAGAAAATTAGCATATTTTTGTTATCGCCCAGTTATAACCACAACTGATTTTTTTGTCAATTTTACATAATCAAAAAAAAAATCATGTATACATTAGAAACGAAACAACTTTTTTTAATTGAATTTTTATAATTTTTTTAAATTTAGTATATTTAGTGTTCAAGGAAGTACGCATAAGTTCAGTCAGGAAATTCAAGGTAGCCAATCGCAAAAATAAAAAAACCTAATAGTTTCTTACAAAAACCATCTAATGTTGCCTGAAGTAGATATAAAATCTCTTTGGAACAACCTGATAACGGGTCATTAACTGAAGTTTTAAAACAAGCATTTTTTTTAATGGTATGTGATTAAAAAACTAAATATTGCTGATCATTGTTATTTTTTTGTGAACGCTTTACAAGTTTCTAGTCTTTTGATTTCCCCATTATGTTCATTTAGAACAGGCCTGGCCAACCCAAATAGCATCCCGGGCCCCATCGATGACTTAAAATTTTCCCAAGGGCCGCATACAGACATTAGATTTTTTTTATAACAACGAATTTCATACTTATTGATTTTTTGTAAGGACATATTATACATAATTTGAATGCGGAGGTAATCAAGAAGTAAAATCAGGGTAATTGTGAAGAAAGAAAACTTTACTACGACCAGAAGTGAGTAGAAAATATACAATGAACCAACAAAGAATGTATTGGTATAGTAATAAACATTTTGAAAAATTTTAAAAATCAAAATTATTAATTAGGATACATAAATCAAACAATGTTAACATTTTAGTAAAAACCAAATTATAAATGACCACTCAGTTTGAGGTTTGAGTTTCTCTTCGCTTACTTTATATTACTATTTTTCTAAATCTATTTCAAAAGTTGAAGTTGCATATTTTAACTGGTTTTTGAGATTTTTGAGATTGCGTTAAATTGGCAATGCTGAAGAGCATGCGAACGGATATTGTTCACTGTTTTTATAACAAAATTCATGTCTTGGCTCATAGAATACTTGAGGGCATAAATTTTGTTGATGCATCAAACCGTGTATCACAAATATCGCTCACTCCTTTCAAGAACGTCATAAATCAAAATTTGTCAATTTTCAGTTGTGCATGTTTTCGGAATGCCCAGAAAATGTACTATATCCTAGCAAAAGAGGCATATTTTTAACATAATATTTACCCGCTACAGGGCAGAAAGTGTTGTTTTTGCATTTTGAAGAAAAGCCATTGTTTAATTATTTTTTTAAATATACTAAATATTTTTCAATTGGAGAAAAAACCTTCAAGTTTTACATAAAAAGATCTTTTGCACAGTAAAAAGTTCAATAAGTGGCTTGATATTTATTTTTAAAACATTGTGTTATATTTTTAATCTTTAAAAACGTTCTCCTGAAAAATCAAGTTTTTTGATTTATGACGTTCTTGAAAGGAGTGAGCGATATGTCACTGGTTTAAAAGTATATTCTTCATACATGGCCGCGGGCCGCACGTAAGAGCGTCGCGGGTTGGCCATCCATGATTTAAAATAAAGACATCTGGTCTATTCACGTCTTGTATATTGTGTCTGGTGAGGTCTTCCAGGGTTGAGAAAACCGGCTTAGTGATGCATTCTGGGACTGTGTATACTGGGCAGTTAATACTTTCTGGGGTTGGAATAATAGGCCTGGTGATGCCTTCTAGGACTGGGATAATGGGCCTTTTGATACCTTTTAGGACCAAGGCTATTGAGATTACTGGCAAGGTGGTACCTTATGGGGCGGGGCTTAACACATTGACTGCCACGGCAATTCAAAAAGCCAATTTCATTTAATCATATTAAATTTAAAAACTCTATTTATAGTACCGTAGAACGGGGCTACTTGAACTTTTATGTGTTACTTGAGCCCAGTACAAAAAAATTAAACCTGTATTAGGTGTACAATAATGAACGTATTGTGACAATAAGTGTCACCTGTCAGGGAAACAATGAATCATGTCGAAACGTTCATTATTGGAGACCAAATACAGATCTAAATATTTTTTTTTGTACTGGGCTCAAGTAACACATCAAGGTTCAAGTACATAATTATATTTTCTGTTCGTTTATTAATAAATTTTCTATTCATGCAAGTCAGCATTGATTTTTGTTCTCTTTCCACAAGCCATCTATCCATATTAGCACTGATATAAGTACTAGGAATTTTATCACAGCTGCACAAATATGGCAACTAAACACAGTATGAGATAATTCATAGTCGGCATCCTAGCAAAGAATGCAATCTACGAGCTATCTCGTAATTGGTAGTCAACGTGTTAAAGAATACTTTTAAAAAGGTATTCTGGAGACTTCTCACTGTTTAAGGTACAAAACGCCACGTTATGTTAATCCATTAAGAAAATCTAAATACCATTCAACACATCAGCAAGGTGAAGAGGCTAAATGGTCATGGATTTTTTGACTATTACAATACTTATCTTATAAAATAAGAAAGAAATTATTATTGATTATAAAAATAATTTTGAGAAATAATGAGATGTAATTCAAGAATATATTTTATGAAACAACTATAATGTTTTGAAACTGCTGTTATTGACCAGGTCAGTGGCTAGTCTTTTGATTTCTCCATTATGTACTTATCTTATAAACTTATATCAATATTTAAAAATAATCTTCAGATGAAATTCTTTTATTCAAACAGATATTATTTACAATATGAAAAATTCAATCAAATTTGTAAGTTGAGGGATGTATCTCCTTGACTTAACGGATCAAGTCAATGGCTGGCCTGATGATAGCTTCTGGGGCCTGGATAATTGGTCTGGTGATGCCTTCTGGGGCTGTGATGACTGGGCGAGTGATGCCTTCTGGGGCTGTGATGACCGGGCGGGTGATGTCTTCTGGGGCTGTGATGACTGGGCGGGTGATGTCTTCTGGGGCTGTGATGACTGGGCGAGTGATACCTTCTGGGGCTGTGATGACCGGGCGGGTAATACCTTCTGGGACTGGGATGACTGGGCGGGTGATACCTTCTGGGACGGGGATAACTGGGCGAGTGATACCTTCTGGCACGGGGATAACTGGGCGAGTGATACCTTCTGGGACTGGGATAACAGGGCGAGTGATATCTTCTGGGATCGGGAGTATTGGGATCATTGGCTTAGTGATACCCTCTGGGGCTGGAACAACGCTTTCCACAAGGGATTCTGGAGACTTGTCACTTTCAATATTCACGATAATCTGGATAAGGGGGCTGGAGGCTTTAGGCGCTGGTGCAGATTCTACGGGGAACAACGGGAATGCTCCTGCCTGAGGGATTTCCTCTGGGAAGAGTGGGAAGGTTTGTGGGCCTTGAGGGATGTCGAAGGTTCCGGCGAGTGGGTGGCTCTGGGCCACGGCCACCACGGCGACGATCATGAACAGGAATTTCATCTTGAAGCTAGAAAAAGTCACACTTTCATTTAGTGTAAAGCTCTTTGGCTATTAATCATTTAGGTACTATGTAAATATAAAGCAGAAGATCATTCATAATAATAATGAGAAATAACAAAACATGTTTTAATATTTGTAGTTTGAAGGTTTTGTTGTAAAAATACTATTTTTACATTATTTAGCTTATACATACATGAAGTTCTAAATTACTTTTCCATACATAAATGATTAAAAATGCAATTAATTTACTGTTTTTGTGTTTGGGCCATGAATATATTAGACATAAAAATGACTTATATGAATTATTTGACAGAAAATAAATTTCATGATTGATTTCACTTCAAAGTCTATTTTCCCATATGCAATTGAGAATTAATTTAAAGACCATATAAAAAATTGAGTTAACATTTTTAAATGGTATAAATTATTGAAATTAAATAATTATACTTACTTCTTGATGCTAGAGGGACAAGACAACTGAATGATATCAATTTGAAGTCACCTTATATACCCCACAATCCATGAAGTAACTTGTCGGTATCAAAAGATTTTTTTATCTAAAGTCATTAACGAAAGAAAACATTATTATTTTAGCCGACAACTAATTTAAGAAAACCCCCCAATAAAACTATTGATAATAAATTTATTGAAACATGTGTATTGTAAGTGAATGGTGACTACATACAAACATACTGCATATGTATAAACCTAGACTAAAGTACTATTTACCGAGTCCAAAGTTTACAGAAACCCGCTGACAGCCAGGATAAATATTTATTTGAAATCTGCCCATTGGGCTTGTACTTCCCGAGATTAGTGGTATTGAACACATGCATAAACATTTATTTTTATTATTTTTTGACATCTCATCAAAGATGAAGAAGAATATGGAAGTCTGGGCATTTACGGGGCTGACGACCGTCATCTCACCAATAGATGTCTCTAGTGAAGTTCTAGTGATTCAAGAACAAGGTTTCTAAATTGGTTCATATATAAAGAACTTCCAAGAATTTGAGTAGTGTGGTTGTCAATAATGGGTAGAATTGGTGAATGTTACACGTGTGTAAAGTGATCACTTAAACCAGCCGATGACGGTTGTCAGCCCCGTAAATGCCCAGACTTCCATATTCTTCTTCATCTTTGATGAGATGTCAAAAAATAATATGAAAATAACTCCTGTAATTGGAGATAATCCAGATTTTGTGAACAAGTATTTGGACACACTCAAAATGTTGTAAATTTATTTTTATAATTAAAATGTAACTTTGTTTTAAAATCACCATAAATATTTTATTATTACTTAATTATAATGTCTACCAGTTTCGAAGCTAACCGGTAGACATTATAGTTAATTTATATTAAAATATTTATAGTGATTTTAATACAAAGTTACATTTTAATTATAAAATGGAAAATCACCAAGTTAGTGCTTCAAATATATAATAATAATAAAACCCTTATCCGCACCCCAATGGTGCATAGGGCACTGTGTCATATAAACACAGTGTTATCTTGATCGTTTACACATGAAGGAAGGGTGATCAGCCCTCCGCTTCAGGTACCAGTCCATGGTAAAATTGAATAAATATTACAGTGAAAAAATCACTTATATTTATTTTACCCCCCTTGGGAATCGAACCCGGGACCTCCAGAACGGTAGCCGAGCGTGCTGACCATTACACTACGGAGGCGGACAATATAAATTATATTTATTTTTATTTTTGGCGAAGATTATATATTTACTTTAGGCATCTTTGAGTTCTTTTCAATGATTTAAATATGATATAATAATAATAATAATTTCATATCAAACATTTTTTTCACTCTTATATTTATTCAATATTACCCTAGACCTGAAGCGGAGAGCTGATCACCTTTTCTTCGTGTGTTAACGATCAAGATAACACTGTGTTTGAATGATGCAGTGCACTATGCACCATTGGGGTGCAGATAAGGGTTTGAAGATGAAGAAGAATAAATAATAATATAAAATTAGTTCATCAACATTTAATATTAAAATATGCTCTGTGCTTACCTTTTCGAGAAATAACTAAAAAATCAACCATTATTATAGCCTAGACAGCCAAATGCTGACTAAAGTAAATGAAATCCGTGATCTCGGAATTATTCTTGACAGCAAGTTAACTTTTGAGGCTCACGTTAGTACAATTTTAAAAATATAATATCAAATGTTAGGTTTCCTATTTCGTATAGGGAAAGAATTTAATGATATACGCACCCTAAGAATTTTGTATTTCACATATCGCTCACTCCTTTCAAGAACGTCATAAATCAAAAATTGACAATTTTCAGTAGTACATGTCTTCGGAATGCCCAGAAAATGTACTATATCCCAGCAAAAGCGGCATAATTTTAACTTAATATTTACCCGCTACAGGGCAGAAAGTGTTGTTTTTGCATTTTGAAGAAATGGTATTATTTAATTGTTTTTTCAAATATACTAAATATTTTTCAAATGGAGAAAAAACCTTCAGCTTTTACCTAAAAAGATCTGCTGCACAGTAAAAAGTTAAAAAAGTGGCTTCATATTTATTTTTCATGCATTGTATAATAATATTTAACATTAAAAACGCTCTCCTGAAAAATCAAGTATTTTGATTTATGACGTTCTTGAAAGGAGTGAGCGATATGTTCGTAGCCAGTATGAATTTGTAATACAATACAATACAATACAATACAAAAAATATATTAATCAAATAGAATCTATACAATCAAAATTTATTTCATATAGTAATTTTAGACGGATGGCTCCAAGCAACGAATTTATGAATTTACCCAAGCTCGTAACACATAGGAACAATGCTGGCCTTATTTTCCTGTATAAAATTTTAAATAATTATGTAGATTGCCCAGAGCTTTTATTACTCATCAATTTTAGAGTCCCGGGAGCACAGACCAGAAACAAAGAATTATTTAAAACCCCTAAAATGCACACCAAGTCCTACCAAAATTCATTTTTAAATCGAGCCTGCGATCTGTGCAATGTAATGCTTAATGAAATAGACATCAATAATGTTTTTTTAAATACGTTTAAGAGTGATTGATGAAGTCAATTTGACTAGTTGATAAAGAAAATTTCTATTATTTGATAAAAACATGTAATGTAAGTTTATGTACAACATTTTGAGTGTGTCCAAATACTTGTTCACAAAATCTGGATTATCTCCAATTACAGGAGTTATTTTCATACTATTTTTTGAAATCTCATCAAAGATGAAGAAGAATATGGAAGTCTGGGCATTTACGGGGCTTATGACCGTCATAGGCTGGTTTAAGTGATCACTTTACACACGTGTAACATTCACCAATTCTACCCATTATTGACAACCCATTGTTAATAAAAGGCTTCTTTACATCTCACCAATAGATGTCTCTAGTGAAGTTCTAGTGATTCATGAACAAGGTTTCTAAATTGGTTCATATATATAGAACTTCCAAGAATTTGAGTAGTGTGGTTGTCAATAATGGGTAGAATTGGTGAATGTTACACGTGTGTAAAGTGATCACTTAAACCAGCCTATGACGGTTGTAAGCCCCGTAAATGCCCAGACTTCCATATTCTTCTTCATCTTTGATGAGATGTCAAAAAATAATAAGTTTATGTACATGACAGTTTATTTTTATTTTTATTTTTAGATTACTTAAGTGAAAACCTATAATTGGAATGTTATTTTTTTGATTTTATTATATCTTGTTATTTTTGTTAAATATTGTTGGTTTTCCAATCAAATAAAAAAATAACAATAAAAATAATAATAATAAAAACACATCAACGTAGCATTTTATATCTTTGTACTTTATTTTTTAAAATCTAATTTCCGCATTTCGTGCAGGTGTATTTTTAAAATTACCTAATCTAGCTACGGCTTATGGAACACCGCTTACCATGACCCTACTCAGGCTTCAATTTTTTAAGTTTTATAGCCTATGCCTACTCGTGAGTGGATTTACTCTTTATGTTTAAGAGAGAGAGAGAGAAAACCCTTATCTGCAACCCAATGGTACATAGGGCACTGCCTCATATAAACGCAGTGTTATCTTGATCGTTTACACATGAAGGAAAGGTGATCAGCCCTCCGCTTTAGAAAGTTTAAAGTTACTATAATTTCATGTAATTCATGAGTGAAAGTTCTAGGCAAAAACACTCGCTTTGTGCAGGTGTTATTCAATAAGATAAAACACATAAAATTTATAAGATTAATTTGTTTATTCATTTATATTTTATTCAATATTATTGGTATAAATATCCAGAAGAAAAATGGAGTTTCTTAGCGAGTCAAGGCGATAAATTCGGGTTCAGCAGGCTTGGTCAAATCGGAAAGATCAATGACTGGCTTGGTGATGTCAGCTGGTGCTTCAACATTGGGCTTGGTGATGTCTACTGGAGCTTCAACATTGGGCTTGGTGATGTCTACTGGAGCTTCAACATTGGGCTTGGTGATATCAGCTGGGACTTCGATGACGGGTTTGGTGAAGTCTTCGGGAATGATTGCAATCGGGTTGGTGAAGTCGTCTGGGATGATAGCGATTGGGTTTGTGATGATGTCTGGAACGACTTCAATCGGTCCCACGGTGTCCACAAGGGATTCTGGAGACTTGTCGCTGATGATGTTCACGATGATTTGAACAAGGGGGTTGGAAGCTTTAGGTGCCGGGGCGGATTCCTCAGGGAATAGCGGGAATAAACCTGCTTGGGGGACTTCTTCTGGGAAGAGCGGGAAGGTTTGTGGGCCTTGAGGGATGTCGAAGGTGAGTGGGTGACTCTGGGCCACGGCCACCAGGGTGACGATCATGAGCAGGAATTTCATCTTGAAGCTAGAAAAAGTCATATTATCACTTAGTGTAATGCAAATTGACTATAAATCATTCACTGGGTATGAAGTAGAACATTATTCATATTAAGAATGTGAAATAACACACTGTATTTTATATTGTACAATAGTTTGAAGTTTTAACTGTAAAAATATTATTTATACATTGATTTTACATTATTAACTTATCTATAAATCGTTTTACATATCATAAAATTTCATTGTAATAATTTATATCCATGTAAAAAATTCCAATGGAACTATCTTAAGAATTCATACATACATACTTTAAAAAATTCACTAATTCAAAAACTTTCTCCCTACGCTTTTCCGTACCCAATGGGGCAAAGAACACTGCATCACATTGACGCAGTGTTATCTTGATAGGTTCTTACATAAATGCAAGATGATTAATCCTGCGCTAGGACCAACCAAGCTACGACACAATGCCAAACTCTCTTCTAGTGGAACGGAAGGTCTGCTGATGACAGTCAACAGTCCGCCTTCTCCTGAGGAGTGCAATGTGGTTTCCTCCCAGCAATGAGCAAATGTTAAGAAGTTCCTGATTGGCCCACACTAGATTATCCCTTCTATTCCCAACACAGATTTAAATAAAATATTTTTTTACTGAATGTGTGTTGTACAACAATACCTTAATTTGTACAATACACCACCTTTAGACAGAGTTCATAACCAAACTAAGAAACAAACCCAAGCAATTGATTTTAAAACTTTACTTGGCAAAACAATATTTTTCGAATACTTACCAACGATGTTGGTTTCTTGAAAACTCGTATTGCAACTGTAATAATTATAGAATTCTACTCTTTTTATACTAAAATGTTCCAAAATTAGTGGATTTTATAGATTAAAATTCACAATACTGCTAGCTGATTAGCTCTTAAAAAATATTAATAAAGAATGTCAATTTTCATACAAATGTCCAATATCTAAGGAATAATTTATAGGTGGTTTAGTCGGATTAGTTATTAAAAGATATTATTGCTAACGCAAATTTTTCATTTAAATTGATAGTGCAATTTACACAGAAAAGTGAAGTATTTGGTGAGGTTACGTTAGGTTTGGTTATACTGATACTGTAAGCTGCTTCTCAAAAATACTACCATGGAAAGTCAATTTTCATATGGACTTTGAACTATCTTCTTCTTCTTTTTCAAACCCTTATCCGCACCCCGATGGTGCATAGGGCACTGCATCATATAAACGCAGTGTTATCTTGATCATTAACACACGAAGGAAGGGTGATCAGCCCTCCGCTTCACGTAGCAGTCCAGGGTAATATTGAATAAATATTACAGTGAAAAAATTACTAATATTTATTTTAACCCCCCCTGGGAATCGAACCTGGGACCTCCAGCACGGTAGCCGAGCGTGCTGACCATTTCACTACGGAGGCGGCACTATACCTATAGAATAATTCAAAGGTGGTTTAGCTAGTTGAGATATTAAAAAATGTGAATACTAATGTTAACATAATAAGTAGTTCAAGTTAAAAGGGCAATTCATAAAAATACATAGAAAAGTGAAGTGTTTGGTGAGGTTACATTAGGTTTGGTTATATTGAAACTGAGTTTTCTCGGGTGTGGGGTTTTTACACAAAATAGACTTCCAGGTACTCGGAGATGGTCCTTAAGCGATTTAGACTGACTTTAGTTATGAAACAACCAAAGTGATGATTTAATACTGACAAAATTTGTTAATTATTATTTATTATTGACTAACTGAAAAATAACTAACCATAACACTGCTGTTTTTCTCGGTCTTCCTCTGCTCTTCTTTCCACTTACATTCGCCTCATAAATTTGTTTTACCGTTCTTTCCTCACTCATTCGTTCTAAATGTCCAAACCATCTCAGCACACCTTTCTTAATTTTATCGATAATGCTTATTAATTGAGAAAAACATGGCACGATCAGGTATGCCAAATACTTGAAAGTGGTCAGGTTAGGAGTCGTAACAATCGGCGGGTATGTATGAGGAGATGCGTGAACGTGGAAGAGGCGAAGAATGTTTGCAAAGACAGAGTTGTGTGGCGTTCTATTCTCTCTGCCTACCCCTGCGGTTAGTTAATTAGTTTAACACTGCCCTCTCGCAGGGGTAGGCAGAGAATAGGAGTTTTTTATTATTTTTTTAAAATTATTTATTTGGTAGTCACCCAGTGAAAGGATGTTTCTGCCAGTGTCTATTATTATTTTTTATTTACAAACAAAAAATTCATAGAAAATAGTAATAATAATTAATACAAAATCTATAGTCTAAATGCGTTAAGCTTTATCATTTTAGAAATTATGGCTGCAATTCTAGAAGTAGGTTTAGAAAGAAGGATGGATACTTGGGTGGGGAGTTGGATTCCTGCCCGTGTTAAGCTATTTAGAAAGTTCTCCTTCTCTATTGTCAGCGGACACTGAAATAATGTATGGTTTGCATCCCCTATATCTTGTCCACATTCGCAATATGGTGATGTGATGTAACGCACTTTGTCTTATAGAGATGCACAGGCAGTGAGCAGTGCCTTCTAAATAACTATCCTATTTTTATTTTGTATTTTCGTTTTAGTGAGTTTTTCACTCTAATATATTGTAGTCTTACAGGAGAAAGTGACCAAGTGCATTTTTTACTAAAACGTGATCATTGACTATTTCATATCATACTAGCTCAATATTTACCTGAAAATAATCCCAAAGGATTTTAAACTTGGAAGTATAATAAATTGACTTGTTTAAAATGACTAACTGCATTGATGTTTATTTTATTGCCAAACGAAATTGAATTAAATGGTCCTTCTGAACATTTTACGTTTTGTTAGTTAGTCACTTTCTCCCGTACAACTACGATTTTTTTAATTTTTTTTTATTCATTTAATATATTTACATTTTTATTTATAACATAATACATTTGAATCATTTATACATATGGAGAACTTTTATATTTCGATTCGCTGTGCCTCTCCATAAAAGAGTCTGTGCTCTTGTGCTTGGAAAGGGACTTACACTCGTGGTTTAATGTTATATAATAAAAGATATAATAGTTTTTTTTTATATAATTTTTTTAAGATTTAAATGTAATAGAGCTTTAATTTTTTTCTTAAAGATTTTTATATCATCTATTTTTTAAAATTTCTTTAGGGAGTTTATTGAAATATTTGATGTCCAAATATTTGAAGTTTTGCTGAAATTGCTTGGTGTTGCATTTTGGAGTAGAAAAATCGTTTAAGAATCTCGATGATGAATTTTTTGTTAAATTTAAATAGTTGTCACCCTTTAGTATTTGAAAAACTGCGGTTTTTTTATAAATGGATTCTATATTTGGGACTTGGGACGATATATACAATATTACCCTGGACTGGTACCTGAAGCAGAGGGCTGATCACCTTGCCTTTATGTGTTAACGATCAAGATAACAATGCGTTTATATGATGCAGTACCCTATGCACCATCGGTTTAAAAAAGGTTTACTTAGTAAATACTACTTTTTCTGAAAAAGTAATATTTAACCATTTGGATTTTCATTGATGTATCCCAGCATAGATGAAGAAGTTTATTATTAAGGTGGGAATATAAAAGTATAGGTCTTTATAGGGCCCATGACTTGTCGTCGGCTGATATAAGTTACTTTACAGACTGTGTAACATTCACCGTGAAAATAAAAAAAATAAAAAATGTATATTTTGTTTTTTCCATATACATTTTATTTAACCAATTACTGGTCTTTTTGAAATAGTGGTATTGGATAGATATTACCACAAAGTGACTGCCGAATCAATTAATGAAATTCTTATTTTTAGACATCTCATCAAAGATGAAGAAGAATATAGAAGGTCTGGGCATTTATGGGGCTGACGACCGTCAAAGGCTGGTTTAAGTGATCACTTTACACACGTGTAACATTCACCAATTCTACCCATTATTGAAAACCACACTACTCAAATTCTTGGAAGTTCTATAAATATGAACCAATTTCGAAACATCGTTCTCGAATGACTAGAACTTCACTAGAGACATCTATTGGTGAGATGAAAAGAAGCTTTTTATTGAGCACAAACTCTTTTATTAGTATGTGAGGTCCGAATCCTGGATTATAATCATACACATGAGAAACGCATGAAAATATCATTTTCATTTTTATTATAAGCTTAATTTATACCAGATAATTTATTTACAACATTTTGAGTGTGTCCAAAT
This sequence comes from Brachycentrus maculatus, assembly GCF_059751285.1. NCBI lineage: Eukaryota > Metazoa > Arthropoda > Insecta > Trichoptera > Brachycentridae > Brachycentrus > Brachycentrus maculatus. Next base: position 168,731 of record NW_028281273.1, on the reverse strand, counting down.
ACTTGTTCACAAAATCTGGATTATTTCCAATTACAGGAGTTAATAATATGAAAATAACTCATGTAATTGGAGATAATCTAGATTTTGTGAACAAGTATTTGGACACACTCAAAATGTTTTAAATCTTATTTTTAGTTTTAACAAAGATATTCTAAAGGTTATAATTTTATCAGTTGAATGCTCGACAAAGTACCTAAATATTTCACGCTTATTGCACCAATTATAATTTTTATGGGTGTCATTACCAAAAAAGATAACAAAATGTATGCGTAATGGGGACGATGGGAAACCCAGAAATTTAATAAAAAAATGTAAACTTTGTTCAAACTACATAATGTATACAAAGTGGGATTTATCCCTTATGATTTATCATAAGCCAATTACTTTTATTGATTTGCTGATAATTTGATACCATTAGGCACGCTCTAATCCCTAGACGCAAGATAATAAATAATCCTTAAAATTTTAAGCGTGCCCAAAAATCTCAAAATCTCAAAATCTCAAATTTACTCCTATTAGGAATTATTCCTATCAAGATTTTGATTTATATCTCTCAACATAGATGGAGAAGTCTATTATGAAGATGGGAATATAAAAGTCGAGGTTTTTACAGGGCCCATGACCTATCGTTGGCTGGTGTAAGTTGTGTAAGCGGTGTAATTATATCTCTCTGCATAGATGGAGAAGGCTATTATGAAGATGGGAATATAAAACTCGAGGTTTTTACAGGGCCCGTGACCTGTCGTTGGTTGGTGCAAGTTGTGTGAGTGGTGTAAGTGTCAGGTTGTGGGCGACCACAAGTGGTTAGTGTCGGGGACTCTTAAGGCAGAGTTCCTCGGTTCGAACCCACTCTACCACAATTTGATACCTTTTTCTAATAATGAGCCGCTTAGACTCACTAAAATAGTATGAAATTTAAATATTTGTGTGAATAATAAAAACACAAATATTTCTCTTTCCTTTAAAAAAAAAGTTACTTTAAATACTGTGTAACATTCACCGTAAAAAATAAATTAAAATATCAACTTTAAAGTTTTGTCTACATATGTTTTATTTGACCAGTGACCGGGTTTCATCGTTACAGAAATCATCAGACTGATCAGATGATATTGGTAATGATGAAACCCGGTTACTGAGTAATTAAAATATATGTGGAAAAGACTATTTAATTGTTGTTTTATATTATAAAATGCAGTTCCACCGAGAAATGTCAGTACAAAACTTAAACCGTAAAAATAGGTGGAAATTTTTTGATAATTGAAAAAAAAAATTGGTGAAAATTTATGATTGACGTTCATATTACTGAAATTTTGATTCAAACAAAAAAAGAACGATAAATCTGTAATCCTGACATCTCATCCGTAGCGTAAATAAGCTATTGTCTAATAATGTCGATAATACAATATAGAATATACGAGATTGAACGGGGATCAGGACCGTCGAGGCGCTGTTTACAGCTGCCCGAGACAAGGAAAATTACTCTAAAGTGATAGTCGACTAAAGGAAACCTGACATACATGGACAGAAGAAGAAGAATATTACAATAAACTTGTTATCAACAGCTGGTGGCACGTTGCAGGAGCCTGGGTGAGGACCTATCTGGCATCGGATCTGTGTTAGTTCATAAGGAACTATCACAAGAGGTGGTATCATACATGATGAAAATAATGCAGAACAATAGTACTATCAACCGAGCTAGGATACAAAATGTCGAACCCCCTTCTAGTGGAACAGAAGGTCTGTTAACAACGTCAACAATCCAGGTTCTCCAGAGGAGGTTTACGTGGTTTCCTCCTAGCAATGAGGAAATGCTGAGAAGTTCCTGATTGGCCCACACTAGATTGTCCCTCCAGTTCCCAACACAAATCAAATTAAAATAGTTTTTATAGTAAGAAGAAGCAAAAATCTACTTAAAGGTGGAGACTGACCGGAGCATTTCGTCGTAACATAACGTCGTAACGTCGTAAAATCGCTCGTGGCGAGCATCACCAAGCATCCAAAACTATGGATGGAACGCTCGGCTCGGTGTACTGACTGCCTGACTGCTCGCATCGTGTTATGTTAACGTTAACGTGTTACGTTACGACGAAATGCTCTGATCAGTCTCCATTTTAATGATCTATTAACCATGTACATCATAAGCAAAGTCAATAATAAATGCAACTCAAATCTAAAAAAAATAAAAAAAATAATGTTGTCGTTGAAATGTTTATTTAATTATACACAGTACATTTATGTTCACATTAATTGAATATGCTATTTATTTAGTCAGAGCAATGAATTCGGGCTCTGGAGCTGGTTTCATCAAGTCTGGAACGATAGCAGGCAAAGACATAATTGGGGATTCTTCAGGGATTGGAGATGGCCAAGATATTATTGGGGATTCTGGTACCACGGGTGCAGGCCATGGTGTCAGGATGTCTTCGGGAATAGGAGCAGGCCACGAGATGATCGGCTTACTTATCCCTGGCAGTGTCGCTGGTATTTCTGGGATAGGTACGGGAATATGATTAGCTCCATCAACAACTGCGCTGCTAGGTTTTTCTTCATTGATGTTCACGATAATCTGAACAAGAGGAGATTGCTGCTGTTGAGTTGCTGGCTTGCTGATGGCATTTTGGTCTATTTGTTGTTGGAAGTTTGGTCCGTGGCTGTTGATGAATGACTCTTCTGGTATGGTTATGCTGCCATGGTCTATTTGCTGAAAGTTTGGTCCGTGGCTGTTGATGAAAGACTCTTCTGGCTTGGTCATGCTGTTGTGGTCTATCTGTTGAAAGTTAGGTCCGTGACTATTGATGAAGTCGGTAGGGGCCGCACTTGTCACGGCCACTAAGGCAAATGCTACCACGAAGAATTTCATCGTCGATTCTGCAGAAAATGAACAAAGTTAAAAATTGATATCTCAACACTCCTTCTTCATCTTACCCTCATCCGCACCTAATGGTGCATAGGGCACTCCAACATATAAATGAGTGTTATCTTGCCCGTTAACACATGAAGGAAGGGTAATCAGCCCTCCGCTTCCGGTACCAGTCCAGGGTAATATTAAATAAATATTAGAGTGAAAAAATCAATTAAATTTATTTGACCCCCCTACTGGGAATGGAACCCGGGAACTCCAGCACGGTAGCTAAACACGCTAACCATTACACCACGGAGGCGGACAATATCTCAACACAGTTGAAGAATAATATAAAACTCCTGGGTATTTACAGGGATTATGATCTACCATAGGCTGGTTTAAGAGATCACCCTATAAACGTGTAAATAAAATGTGGTCTCGGCACGGGAAAATTCAAAAAGGATACATATTGTAAATAATGTGTGAAAAAATAATAATTTTTCTAAACTCACATGCTAGTTACAAGACAAGAAGACGACAAATTTTCTTCCTTCGTCCAAAAGTAAAACATAAATCCTTTTATACCAAATGAGATTTATACGACTAAAAAAGGGTATTGATAACGCATTTATTGACATTTAATAGCTGGTTGTAATGTTGAACATGTTTTGAAGCAGTTAAACAGAATTTATTTGCTTTGTTTTATTAATTTATGTTAAGGCAATAATAATACAGGATACCGTAAAACGGGGCTACTTGAACATTGATGTGTTACTTGACCCCAGTACATTTTTTTTATTTAGATCTGTATTTGGTCTACAATAATGAATGTATCGACATGATTCATTGTTTTCCTGACAGGTGACACTTATACGTTCATTATTGTGGACCAAATACACATTTAAATATTTTTTTTGTACTGGGCTCAAGTTACACATCAAAGTTCAAGTAGCCCTGTTCTACGGTAAAAGCTTTGTTGTCAAACAAACATGCGACGATGATCTCAACTTGAAGCTTAGGCATCGATTGCAAATGCTACATATTGCTCACTCCTTTCTATAACGTCATTTATCAAAAAAACTTGATTTTTCAGAAGATAGTTTTTAAAGTTTAGAAATATAATGAAATGTATTAAAAATAAATATCAAGCCACTTATTGAACTTTTAACTGTGCTGCAAATCTTTTTAGGTAAAACCTGAAGGTTTTTTCTCCATTTGAAAATATTTAGTACATTTAAAAAAATAATTAAACAATACCTTTTCTTCAAAATGCAAAAACAACACTTTCTGCCCAATAGCGGGTAAATATTAAGTTCAAAATATGCCTCTTTTGCCGAGATATAGTACATTTTCTGGGCATTCCCAAAACATGCACAACTGAAAATGGACGATTTTTGATACATGGCGTTGTTGAAAGCAGTGAGCGATATGGTCAGTGTATAATATTATATGGAGTAGAAACGTGGAGCCTTATGGGGATACAATGCAAGACACAATTCATTCACCGGTCGACCGCCGTATAGGTAAAACGTCTTTTCACGCCCGATTTTTTTAAAGAATGTTTATTGGATTTTTTTTTTTAGAATATATTTATGTAGATTTTTTTAAATATATTTTTTAAACTCCTAACCTTATAATAACCCTTTTTTCAAATCCATATAATTATTGTTAAGAAAAATTATTTTTTTCGGTGCAAAAACGGTGTTTCAAGAAAAATCTAACTAACTTACTAACTAACCACCACGCCGCTTCCCCGCAGGGATAGCCAGAGAGATTAGAACGCCACACCACTCTGTCTTTGCAAACATTAGGAAATTTGTTTTGCTATTGCCTTGTGACGAATTGAACTTGTGACATTCAGCGGAAGCTAAACTGGCAGTGCACAACGGAGTCCTGGTTCCAACTCTGATGTATGGAAGTGAAACATGGAGTTTGCAAAAGAAGGATGAAAGTAGACTGAATGCAGTCGAAATGCGATCTCTCAGAAGAATGTGCGACAAAACGATGTATGATAGATGTACGAATAGTGAAATAAGGAAGGAATGCAAAGCTGAGATAAGCATTATCGATAAAATTAAGAAAGGTGTGTTGAGATGGTTTGGACATGTAGAACGAATGAGTGAGGAAAGAACGGTAAAACAAATTTACGAGGCGAATGTTAGCGGGAAAAGAAGCAGAGGAAGACCGAGAAAAACATGGCACGATCAGGTATGCCAAATACTTGAAAGTGGTCAGGTTAGGAGTCGTAACAATCGGCGGGTATGTATGAGGAGATGCATGAACGTGGAAGAGGCGAAGAATGTTTGCAAGGACAGAGTGGTGTGGCGCTCTATTCTCTCTGCCTACCCCTGCGGGGAAGCGGCGTGATGGTTAGTTAGTTAGTTAGTTAGAACTTGTGACGTCAGTTTCTCCATCGAGCGACTACCCAACTACGCCACGTCACCTGACGCATATTAAACATTTAAATAATGGTATAAATCATTCGATCATAAGATGAAGCGGTTATCTTTAAACGAAATTGGCATTAAATCCAAATAAAATCTTCCGATTTTTTATATCTGTATGCATAATTCAATTCGAATGTATTATTTCATCATCCGACAATAAAGCCATGTGAAATATTAAAATGTTATCTTTCGATAACCGAATTATTGGGTGCAATAAACTCGATCAAAAAAAATAATTTACGAGGGGTTATTTAGAATACTTGAACTTCAATTAAAACAGAGCTCCTGCACTAATCTTTGTATTTTTTTTTGCAAACACCTAAAATTGAATGATACATGATTATCTTTGTGCTTGGTATGTAGACATTATGATTTAATGACAGTAATTATGTTTGGATAACACACCAGTAACAAGTGATGAGAAAGGAGTTTCAGAAGGCGTTTTGAAGGGTTTATGGCATAGCATAGTTTCCTGATGAGGTCAATTTTCACCTTTTTGTCATCTTTACATAAATGAAGAAGAATATGGAAGTATTATAGACTTCCATATTCTTTATATTACTTTTAGACATCTATATATATATATTTTATATATATCGTAGTGACCAAGTGAATTGTTTTACAAAAACGTGATCATTGACTATTTGATATCTTACTAGCTTAATATTGCCCTGAAAAAATCCCAAAGTATTTTAAACTTGGAAGTACAATATATTGACTTGTTAAAAATGACCGACTGCATTGGTGTTTATTTTCTTGCCAAGCAAAAGTGCCTTAAATGGCCCTCCTGAACATTTTTCGTTTTGGTAGGTCACTTTCTCCTGTACGTCTACGATATATATATATATATATATATATATATATATATATATATATATATATATATATATATATATATATATATATATATATATACATATACATATATATATATATATATATATATATATATATATATATATATATATATATATATATATATATATATTTATATATATATATATATATATATATATATATATATATATATATATATATATATATATATATATATATATATATATATATATATAAATATATATATATATATATATATATATATATATATTTATATATTTATATATTTATATATATATATATATATATATATATATATATATATATATATATATATATATATATATATATATATATATATATATATATATATATATATATATATATATATATATATATATATATATATATAATACATATGTGTATGTATATATATATATATATATATATATATATATATATATATATATATATATATATATATATATATACATATATATACAAACGTATATATGTTTATTATATACTCGCAGACTATACCAATAATAGATTTTTTGTTTTGTGAATATACTTATATAAGTATATTTATGAACATTTAAGAGTCAATTTTAATATTGAGTGATGATGTAAAATTATAATCAAATTTGTCATTATCTTATCCTTCAATTTTTATACTTTAATAGGTGAATAAATGTTTAACTGAAGTTTTATTGTCTCTCTTCATTCGATCGACAGATACGGGTGAAAAAAAAACAATTAGTAATCAATAAACAAAATTTTAAACAGTCACAAAAGGAGTTTATCGCCAGAATCCTCATTAATCCTCATTATAAACATTATTATTCAGTCATTATTTGCACGAATAAAATTAACGTTAAAAGTTATAAATACAAGGAGTAGTCTAGTTTTATTTGATCCATCGAGGAAAAAGGTAGGCTCTGTATATTTTTCTTGTAGTGTTATAGTGGTTTATAGAATATCATATAGGTACTGAATTTTTACCCGAAGACCGTTTCTTACCACTCCATTTTTATTTTTGTGATATTTCAATTTATTAATTTTTCTTTTAAAAACTATGCTAAATAATATAATACACAAAAACATATTAAATGTATAGAAGGTTAATGATATGATCCTATGTAATTTGTAATAACTAACTGAAATATAACCTTTTTTTATTAAAGGTTATATTTGGCTCGTTTGTTATATTATTTTATTTTTACTATTACTAGATATTTACAAACAGTCTGAAATAGCTAATTGATCGGCGAAAACATTTGGAAGTTTTCAAGTATTTTTGTGATATTTAACGGTTATATTTATAGTTAACACACACACACACACACACATACATATTATATATATATATATATATATATATATATATATATATATATATATATATATATATATATATATATATATATATATATATATATATATATATATATATATATATATATATATATATGTATATATATATATATATATATATATATATATATATATATATATATATATATATATATATATATATATACATATTTAGAAATAAAAAGCAATATATTATATAATTTTTCTACTTGTACATTGTACAAGAAAACAAGAATATAAGTAAAACTCCCATTGAAAATCTAGACAAAGACTTGGCCTTCCTTTTAATTAAGAGGACCCTAGTAAGAGCTCGCATCGAGTTCATCCCATTGCATTTTGAAGGTTAAAATAATTAAGGGTTTGTTAATGATATTTGTAGGTCGATACCATGCTGAAGTACTTGCTTTTCGTCGTTTTGGTGGTTGCTGTCACCAGCAATGGAGCCCCCAGCAGGACAGTTGAAAATGAAGACGTCGACCTTATTATCACCGGAAATGAAGAATCTTTACCTGATGATATTCTTGGCATTGATATAAACAATATTCAAGATGGAGCCGTTGTCAAAACTGAAAAGCTATTCCCTATTGAGGCTGAAAATCTTCCTGAAATTCCTGAAGTGAATATTCCGGAGCTTCCAGCCGTTGAAGAGGTTGTTAATCCTATTCCAGAAGAAGTCCTAAGACCAGCAATTCCAAATAACCAGGAAGATCACCTAGTTTCCCAACCTATTGTCCCTATTCCCGAAATCATACCAGATCTCCAAAGGCCAGTTGCTCCAATTGCTAAATTACCAGAACTCCAAAAACCAGTTGCCCCAATTGCTGAATTACCAGAACTCCAAAGGCCAGTTGCTCCAATTGCTGAATTACCAGAACTCCAAAAACCAGCTGCCCCAATTGCTGAGTTGCCAGAACTCCAAAGACCAGTTGCCCCAATTGCTGAATTGCCAGAACTCCAAAGACCAGTTGCCCCAATCGCTGAATTACCAGAACTCCAAAGACCAGTTGCCCCAATTGCTGAATTACCAGAACTCCAAAGACCAGTTGCCCCAATTGCCGAATTACCATCTTTACCTGAAGCTGTCGAGGAGAAGGAAAAACTTGGTGAAATCTATAATGATGACCTGGTTTCTGTAACTCTTAATGCAGATCAGGGTATCTTGGCTAGATTATCGTCCTGGATGTCATTGATTATCAGCAAAATAACAGGATCTTCCCATGAAAAAGTGAAAGTTGTGTAAAATGTCTTATTACAGTATGTTTAAAAAACCTTATGCCTGAGAAAAATTATCTCCAATTTGCCCATTTCATGTATTAAAATTATTGTTTTCTCATTTATTAAAAAAAAAGTTGATTCCGTTTTATATATTACAAACTTCTTTTATTATTAAATACCCCCCGATTTGATATAAGTTACCAATTGTATTAAAAGTGCAATATATATATACATATATATATATATATATATATATATATATATATATATATATATATATATATATATATATATATATATATATATATATATATATATATATATATATATATATATATATATATATATATGGATTTATGATTGTTTATAACTTAAAATATTAATCCTAATTAATAAATTTGATGAATTGTATGAAAAATGAAAAAGTATATATTTCATATTGTTATGAAATACATTTCCACTCATTCCTCAGAATTTCGCCATAAATAAATAATTAAAATAATAATAATAAAAATATTAATATATGACGAAGAGATGGGCAAGTCTTGAAATCGATAGACTGAAATCTCGGTGAGTGGTTATACACTAACGTTACTAACATTTTGTAAAAATGACCGACCACAAAGTAAATATACTATAAATACTGAAAATATTTTTAAAGTTTTTTCGGTAAATACCACTTTTTCTTAAAATGTATCCTAACACGTGTTTCAATGCATTCCGCATCATTTTCAAACACCATAGATTTTAAGAAAAAGTGCTATTTACCAAGCAAAACTTAGTGTCGGGTCGTGGTCCCGTGGTTAGTGTCGCGGACTCTTAAGTCAGAGTTTCTCGGTTCGAACCCACTCTACCACAATTTGATACCTATTTTATAATAATGACCCACTTAGGCTCACAGAAATAGCATGAAACAGAAATATTTGTGTAAATAATAAAAACACAAATATTTCTCTTTAAAAAAATGTATAGGTATTACCACAAAGTGACTACCGAATATATTAATGAAATTATAAAAAAGGGAATATATTAAAAACTTAATGTGATCAAGTATTCCAAATATTTAAAAGTGATCAAATCAAGACCGGAATAACCTAAACATCTACAGGCATGTATTGGGAGACGCGTGAATGCGGAAGAGGCTAAGATTGTTTGCAAAGATAGTTTGGTGTGGGATTTATTTTCTATCTGCTTACCTCTGCAGAAAGCGATATGTTAGTTAGTTTGTTAGTAATATTATATCCATTCAAAATCTAACGGAAAATCCTGCAACACAAATATTTTTTTATGAAAATATTGAAAAGCTGTAAAAAATGGTTTGAATACTCGCTAGACCTTAGAAACGCGGCTTCACAATAAATATCGTATTATACAATATGTTTTTGAACACGAGATGCTGCCATCGTACATTTCTGAAGTCATTAATAATTTTAGTTGAAAGTAATCATTTTTCAATAATGTTTTACTTAGTAAATACTACTATTTCTTAAAATCTACTGTGACACGTATTTCGATGCATTCCGCATCATTTTCAAACACCGTATACCCCGTACACCGATACGGTGTTTGAAAATGATGCGGAATGCATCGAAACACGTGTCATAGTGGATTATAAGAAATAGTGGTATTTACTAAGTAAAACTTTTAACTAAAAATGGATAGATTTGACCACAAAGTGACTGCCGAATCAATTAATAAAAGTGATCAATTATAAAGATAAAGATATTTTATATTCCATGAAAAAAGGTAAAAAATTAACTAAACACCAAGACGACAGAAGAGAGAGGGTGGATAGAACGCCAAACTACTCAGCCTTTGCAAATAATCTTCGCATCTTCCACATTCATGCATCTCCTCATATAAACCGGCCGATTATTTAGACCATCAAGTTATTTTTTGACATCTCATCAAAGATGAAGAAGAATATGGAAGTCTGGGCATTTACGGGGCTGACGACCGTCAAAGGCTGTTTTTTTTGTTTTAGTGTGGTTGTCAATAATGAGTAGAATTGGTGAATGTTACACGTGTGTAAAGTGATCATTTAAACCAGCCTATGACGGTCGTCAGCCCCGTAAATGCCCAGACTTCCATATTCAGACAGACATCTTTGATGAGATGTCAAAAAATAATATGAAAATTACTCCTATAATTGGAGATAATCCAGATTTGTGAACAAATATTTGGACACACTCAAAATATTGTAGACCATCAAGTATTTGAAATATCACTCGAAGCTTTCCACGGTCTTTTTTTGCTCCTTTTTATTACATTTTTTTTGTCCATAAAGAAATAGAACGAAATAAAGATGACTGTAGATTGACTTTAGACTGTAGCCTTACTTGATTTTAGTAGCAAATCTCCAGATCCAGGATATCTTGATACACAACAGTTAAGAAGTGATTTTTAAGATGATTTAGTGGTGACACTTTTAGGGTCCTAAGCAACACTTATGAGAAAAATAGAAACTTTTAATTTTCTTTTAAGATTTCACCAAAAATATATTTAATTCGGTTAGAATACACAACTGATCACTTGAATTATTCCGAACACATACACAAGAAAATCGCACCGATTTCGTTAAATTATTAGACGCAATATTATAAAAGAATTTCACAATAACTAGTAATAAATTTTCGATACAATAATTAAGGAACGCTGTAAAAACGCTTCTTTTCAAATGATTTTGTGTACTACTAAAAAAATTAATTTCACAATCTTTTGCAATGCAAGCACGTTATATTTTTGAAAAAAAAATGAATTGCAACCCGACACAGGGAGCATGAAAATTCGTATGCGTTCACAACAAAAATATTATTGTTGTATAATATTATGACCAGCGTTTTATTTCAACACGCGCTTTGGTATAATTTAATATAATCAACCTAAACTCCGTACCGAGAAATGTTTTTTTTATTAATTTAATTTACTTTATAATAATTTGCTTTGTTTATAAAAAAAGTAAAATGAACCCCCTCTCTAAACACAAGTATCTACTTTATTAGAGAGGTAGAAACGTTATATTTTCAATATTTTGTATATTTACCAAGTATTTTATTTATTTGATTATGTATTTGTGAAAAAAAATCATTTCAATAAAAAAAGATCAAAAAACCCTCAGTAAAATGTTTTGGTAGCCAAAAATACAAAATACTTAAAAGGCGCATTTTGAAAACGAGCATTATGGTTGATTTTTAATAAATTGATATTATATAAAAGGTAACGATTACAATACAAGCGGGAATCGTCAAAGGTTAATTACGAAAAGATGATGCGTTCTCATGTCTGATGCTGCCTGATGCTCAATAGACCGCGACCCAAGATTTAAGTAAAATCATTAAAGAAAAACAATATTAAAAAATATTATAGGTGTCTCAACTTCATTTCATATCAATCATTCTTTATACATGAAAGAAGATGGAAGTCTGAGCATCCCAGAGCTTAGAATACATTATAATATATATATATATATATATATATATATATATATATATATATATATATATATATATATATATATATATATATAAATATTTATAAATATATATAAATATATATATATATATATATATATATATATATATATATATATATATATATATATACATATATATATATATATATATATATATATATATATATATATATATATATATATATATATATATTTATATATATATATATATATATATATATATATATATATATATATATATATATATATATATATATATATATATATATTATATATATATATATATATATATATATATATATATATATATATATATATATATATATATATATATATATATATATATATATATATATATATATATATATATATATATATATATATATATATATATATATATATATATATATATATATATATATATATATATATATATATATATATATGTATTTATACGATATATGCAGGTTAAAAAAATAAATGCAATATGGATGTTTTTCAGACAGACTTCTTCTTTCATATAAAAATAATGTTTCATATCAAGTTGAGACGCCTATAACATTGATATATCATTCATAGGGTGTATGTATAATCGAGTGTCTGATAAAATAAATAATAAATTAACTGAAAAAAATCTTTACGATTGACTGTATTTGCTTACTTGTCTCGTATGTTAATTTGTAATTCTAATCAAAGGAATTAATTTTTTTCGACACCAAACACTTCTTAATTAATTTTTTCCCTTTATTAACGGCCGCAGCTAATTTGTACATAATATATTACATGTATACTCTATGATAAAATAATATGTTTTTTCTTTTTAAGTATAATATTGATTGGAAAAGTACTAATCTAAACATATAAAAAACAAGGAATTTTGCATTAGCCTGAAATATTTATAACATATTAATTTTTAAAATTTTGTTTAAATTAATCAGGTCAAATAGTTTTCTCCTATCACTCAATTTTATTAAATCATTCTTAAGCGAGTGGATGCAAAAAACATTTCTTCATATTTAGTTTTTACGAGTATTTTTAGTATGTTTAATGTTACTAAATTTAATTAATTAATTAAATTAAATAAAAAACTTAATTTTGTACTAAAACCACGTCTTAAATTGTAAAATAACGGCCGAGTTAATCAAATTTTAGAATATTGATTGAACGGTAAAATGCTGTTGAGCAACTAAATTTAATATTGTGTGATTAATGGTTTTATTGCGCAGACAAGCTGAGAAACTGGCGTTAAAATTTAATAAGGATTTGGCAAACGAGAAAATTATACGAAATTACGATTATACAGTATTAATTATCCATAAAGTGATGGATTTGATCCATCTCGAGCGGTATTTAAAAAATATTTAAAAAATCTTTTTGTAATATTTTTAAAAGATAATATCTGTACAAGTGAAAGTCTATATATAAGTACACGATTGATGATTTCCAAATAATTTTGTGGCAAGATCTTTCTGCTATAAAGTACTATATATACAAAGCAATGTACTCGTATTACCATCACTCGTTTTATAGATTTTCAAAAATATTATCGTGATCCTTCTTGTGTACAGCTATTAAGTAAATAATTTTTAGAGAATGTTTTTTTCTACTAAATAATTCATTTTGTCCGCCTCCGTAGTGTAATGGTCAGCACGCTCGGCTACCGTTCTGGAGGTCTCGGGTTCGATTCCCAAGGGGGGTAAAATAAATATTAGTGATTTTTTCACTGTAATATTTATTCAATATTACCATGGACTGGTACCTGAAGCGGAGGGCTGATCACCTTTCTTTCATGTGTAAACGATCAAGATAACACTGCGTTTATATGACACAGTGCCCTATGCACCATTGGGGTGCGGATAAGGGTTTTATTATTATTTAAATAATTCATGACAATATGCTTGAAAAGTCATATTTTAAATATCATGTGTTCTTGCTGCATTTGATAGTGTTTATTACGCAGTTTTCTGATTCTGATATGTATACTCAAGGCCCAACATACCGTAAATCTCTAATTAAATTTCTTTAAATACAAGTAATATTTGACTTAGTTTTTTTTTTTTTATTGAAAAACTGTTTTTTAGTGAAAAAGTTTTGAAAAGAAAACAGTTATTGAACGGTAAGGAGTTAAAAAATATTTTTTCAATAAATTTGCTAAAACAGTGATTCCCAAAGTGGTCTATATCGACCCCCAGGGGTCTATGACAACTTGCAAGGGGTCTATGTTTTAATTTGAATTTAAAATATAAATGTATAAAACCTAACATGTGTGGTTCAAAGTGAGTAACACTACATATACCGGCTGTCAAAAATACATTGGAAGTTAATGAATTTCATAAAAATCAATATCAGGTAAGGCAAGGGGTCTACGAGATAAAAGAGTTTGGGAACCTCTGTGCTAAAAAATCAAATTTCAATCTATATTCTAAAAAAGGGCGTGCGACGCGTGGCCTCTCGGGCAGCCGGCCGCTTACTGATTTTTATGTTTACGAGTAAGGCCTTTAGAATATTTATTTAACATTTTGTTAAATAAATATACAGATAACATTTTGAGTGTGCCCAAATACTTGTTCACAAAATCTGGATTATGTCCAACGAAGGGAGTTATTTTCATATTATAAAAAAAAATATATACACATGTTAGAAATCAGGCAGAAAAGCTGGTAGTGAGTTGCAGTATGAATAAAAAAATAAATAAATTGTAAATTGTTGATACTAGGTATTAATGAAAAGCAAGAAAGGCACATGAAGTTGAGGGAGGGGGTGAGAAAAAACCAAAGAAGGGATGATTTGTTGAACAGTAAGGGAAAAGATAAAGATAAAAAAGATAAAAAAAATATGTCGGAAATGTTTCTCGAAGGTTTTCGAAAAAGCCGAAACTATCAAAAGGATTTCTTATTTATTCCATTGTCTAAAAGCTAAGACTGAAAACTAATTACAGAAGAACGATGTATTATATCGAGGAATGGAAAATGTTCTTTCCAGAGACGGATCGATAACCTATTAAAAAATCATACATTAAGTTCTAGACAAGGTATACTAACGCTATGTATAATAAAATACAAGTTATAAATATGTTATCTTGTTTTTAAAAAAATGTTTTAATGCATCAAAAAAACTACAAATGAAACCGATTACCCCCTTCCGTTTCATGCAAAAAAGAAATTTCTATTACCAATAATTTTGTGTAAAAATAAATTTCAACTAATTAGCATTCTTTTTTACCAGAATAGCCTTTAACCACTTTTCATATAACGAAAACATCCTGAAAAGATTTGAAAGGGTGATCTTAGTATTCCGCGACTCGCACCATGCTTCTTCATGAAATGTTTCCACGTTTAAAGTCAAGAACGGATTTGTAAATGACGTAAAACGTTTTTAATCCATCCATAGGAAATTCAAGGCAATGTTCTTCTTTAAAAAAAGTTTTTTCATTAGCTTTTTTTATTCATTTTAAAGAATTCAGCCTAAAAAATTCTGATTGTATATTCAAATAAAAACGGTTGGTATCTTTCAGGTATTCAGCTTTCAAATTTCAGCACTGAAATATTTCAGTTGGAAGCTTTCAGACACTGTTCATCTTTAAAAATAATCTGCACCATTTTATTTTGGTCAAATTTGTTCCTTATTTCTTCACTATAAACAATTTCGCTGTATGAATTCATGGTCGTTTATGATTTAAAAAGCGTCGGTTGGTATTTTTCAGAGAATAAGCTTTTAAATTTCAGCACTGAAATGTTTCAGTTGAAATATTTCAGGGCGATGTTCTTCCCTTACAAGCAAAATTAATTTAATTTTGGTTATATTCATTGCTAATTTTTTTCTTAAATAATGTCGCTGCAAGAATTGCTAATTGTCTTTTATTTAAATAAAGTTGGTTGGTATATTTCAGGGGACGAGCTTCAAAATTTCAGCACTGTAATGTTTCAGTTGAAAATTTTCAGTGCGATGTTCTTCCTTTGAAAAATCAGCGCCTTTTTTTTTGCTCATACTCTTTATTTGTATTTCTTTCTTTTCTTTTAAAGAATTCCATTATATGAATTGTTGATTGTCTATTATTTAAGTTACTATTTTTCAGGGTTTCGTTTGGTAGTTTTCAAGGGTTGATATCTTTCAGCTTCGAAATTACAGCACCGAAATGTTTCAAGGCACTTTTCATCCGTTGAAAAAACCTATCAGCGAAAGCTAAACTGGCAGTGCACAACGGAGTCCTGTTTCCAACTCCAATGTATGGAAGTGAAACATGGAATTGGCAAAAGAAGTATGAAAGTAGATGCAGTCGAAATGCGATCTCTCAGAAGAATGTGCGACAAAACGATGTATGATTGATGTGCGAATAGTGAAATAAGGAAGAAATGCAAAGCTGAGATAAGCATTATCGATAAAATTAAGAAAGGTGTTTTGAGATGGCTTGGACATGTAGAACGAATGAGTGAAGAAAGAACGGTAAAACAAATTTATGTGGTGACTGTAAGTGGAAAAAGGAGCAGAGGAAGACCGAGAAAAACATATTATTCAAAAAAAGTCGGTTGGCATCTTTCAGGGAATGGGGTTTCGAACGTTCAGCACTGAGTCGTCAAGTTTAAGGGAATGGGGTCCTGGGGCTTGCGCTGCGCATGCGCGCCCGTTTTCCCACGGCCTACTTGCCCTCCTCGCGCAGGGGGCGGGGGTGGCTCGCGGTCCCGGCCAGTCCGCAGCCAGCCGCGCCGCGAGCGGCAGCCCGCCGCAGCGCATCTCTGTCGTGCCGCGCTGCGGAGTTACGAACACCCGCGTCGGTAAAGCAGGTCGCTGCGCGCGATCCGTTTTCAAAAAGTGTTTTCGATCCACCGTCAAAATGTAGCGATCCGTTTTTTAAATCGAGTGTGAATGTAACGCGTCAATTACGTCGTGTAAGTTAAGAGTTTTTACGCCGTTTTTCGAGTAAAATACTACATTTTATATGTAAAGGCGGTACATATTGCTCGCAACATTCAAATATGCAAACGTTTAACGGGTAAAATTCTTTCGTTCTTTATTATTTTAATTGAATGTTGCATTAATGTTTGTTTTAAATTATTACTTGTCCGCCTCCGTAGTGTAATGGTCAGCACGCTCGGCTACCGTTCGATTCCCAAGGCAGGGGGGGAGTCAAATAAATATAAGTGATTATTTTCATAAACACTGTAATTTTTATTCAATATTACTCTGGGCTGGTACCTGAAGCGGGGGGCTGATCACATTTTCTTCGTGTGTTAATGATCAAGATAACACTGCGTTTATGTGATGCAGTGCCTTATGCACTATTGGAAGTGCAGATAAGTCTTTGAATGAAAGTTAAATTATTAATATTAAGCCCTATTACTTTGGCGTTCATAATAAACGACATTGTTTATAGGGCAATGGTGCATAAGGCATTGCACCATATCGACGCAATATTACTTTGATCGTTGCTTGCATGGAGGCAAAGTGATCACTCTTGCGCTACAGGGACCTGTCTAGGGTAGTGTTAAATATATATTAGAGTGTAAAATCTGTAATATTTATTACACACCCCATCCTGGGAACCGAACCCGGGACCTCCCGCACGGTAGTCTAACACGCTAACCATTACATCACGGAGGCTGACATGGTAGACAATGACAAAAACTATTTTGAAATATAGTTTTTTAGTCCAAATCGATCCTTTATGGTTTAATGCGTACCATAATATTTTTGTGACAAAACAAATTGTCACAATTCATATGAACTGGATTAAAGGCTTATAATTTACAATGTATTGAACAAAAACAAAACACTGTTTTTGTACGTTATGTGCAATGATATATAAAAGTTTTTTTTCATACTGAAAAAATACATCTTTACGTGTTTATGACCTACAGAAATAGTTATATTCGATATTATTTTCAGGTATTATTTGGCATACGATTAGGTATGCCAAATACTTGAAAGCGGTCACGTTAGGAGTCGAAACAATCGGCGGGTATGTATGAGGAGATGCATGAACGTGGACGAGGCGAAGAATGTTTGCAAAGACAGAGTGGTGTGGCGTTCTATTCTCCCAGCCTACCCCTGCGGGGAAGCGGCGTGATGGTTAGTTAGTTAGTTAGATATTCTTTTCAGGAAAGCCTTAAAGCTTGTACATTTTTAACATCTCAAAATAGATAAAGAATGTGTAAGTCTGGGTTTTTACAAGGCTTATGACCTGTCATAGAATGGTTAAATGATCACTTTACACACGTAAAAAATAAAAATAACTCCTATGTGGAGAAGGAGAAACCCAGATTTGTGAACAAGTATTTGGACACACTCAAAAATGGCGTGCTAAGAGCTCGTGTTTGAAAAATTGAGTCAAATTGTGGCACAGTAGGGATCGAACCTAAAACTGTGATTCAGAGTTCATTCATTTAGTCCTCGACACTTACCACTGAGCACAACCCGACTCGACTATTAAACCGAACTGATATAGTTTTTTTTACTACTACTACTACTACTACCATCACGCCGCTTCTCCGCAGGGTTAGGCAGAGAGGATGGAACGCCACACTCTTCTGTCCTGACATACACTTCTCCTTCACATCCAAACATCTAATCATACATACCCTCCGATTACGCAGACTTTTGACACCGCCAGATTTTAGGTTCTAATTGATCTGATCGTGCCAAGTCTTTTTCGGTCGTCCTCGTTCTGTTTTCCCTCTCACGTTCGCCACATATATTTTCTTAGTCATTATCTCGTTATCCATTCGCTCCACATGCCCATACCAACGTTAAGAACTCCGTACACCGTAAAAGTTTTTTTTGCAAAATCAAAAAAGCTTTAAACAGCATACAAAAGATCTTTCAAAGATCTTTGATATCACTTATTTCCAGATATTGCGCAATAAAGGATCCTTTGTTGAAAATACTGAGAACAAAAAACACGTGTTGAAAAAGTTGCATCAAATATTTTATGAACAGTTCAACACTAAATCAAACGTCTATGTTTAAAAAATACTATAATTTTTTTTATAAAATACGAACATTATTAAGATAAAATATCAAAAAATTGTTTGAACCACTCGTATTTCGTACTATTTTTCACACATTTTAATAAATATTTCGCCTTCTTTGGGAGTATATCCATCCCCTAAGAACAATAAGTACAAGTATTTTCCAAACCAGTTTTAAAAATAGTGTAAAATAAAAGTGGTTAAAAACAAAGATTGTGTTTGATATTACGAGTTTTGTAAAAATATCCCACATAGTAGTAAAAATTCTACAACCCTTATTTTTGTTTACTTTTTTTCTCGTAAAAATTTAATATTAAAATTAACTACTGCGCCACACCAACATTATTTGTCATATTCTTTAAAAGTGAGTAAATTGGAATATCTGGCGAAGATTCACCTAAGTTTTGCGAAAGTTTTTTCATATTAAAAGGGCTTATAAAAGCTCCCTTTACGCGTAAAATTTAAAAAGTTTAATAACCCTGTTATGTGTGCTAATAAATAAAGCAATACAAAACTTAAACGAAAATCCACTTATTGATCTATAAACCTTGTATATTAAAGGTTTATAGATCTATAAGTGGATTTTTGTTTCTTCTAGCAAATTCGATATTTTTTATTTGAATCTGTATTGGAAACAGGTGGGATAATCTAGTGTAGGCCAATCAGGAACTTCTCAGCATTTGCTCATTGCTCCATTATTTCTTATTGTATTTAAACAAATTTTGAGAAATCTCAACTGGTATAAGCATAACAAAATACAATTAATTAAATAAAAACCCTTATCTGCACCCCTATGGTGCATAGGGCACTGCTTTATATAAACGCAGTGTTATCTTGATCGTTTACACATGAAGGAAAGGTGATCAGCCCTCCGCTTCAGGTACCAGTCCAGGGTAATATTGAATAAATATTAGAGTGAAAAAATCACTTAAATTTATTTGACCCCCTTACTGGGAATCGAACCCGGGACCTCCAGCACGGTTACTAAACACGCTAACCGTTACACCATGGAGGCGGACAATATCGCTCACTCCTTTCAAGAACGTCATAAATCAAAAATCGACAATTTTCAGTTGTGCATGTTTCGGAATGCCCAGAAAATGTACTATATCCCAGCAAAAGAGGCATATTTTTAACTTAATATTTACCCGCTACAGGACAAAAAGTGTTGTTTTTGCATTTTTAAGAAAGGGTATTGTTTAATTATTTTTTTTAATATTCTAAATATTTTTCAAATGGAGAAAAAACATTCAGGTTTTACCTAAAAAGATCTGTTGCACAGTAAAAAGTTCAATAAGTGGCTTGATATTTATTTTTAATACATTGTATAATATTTTTAAACTTAAAAAACGATCTCCTGAAAAATCATGTTTTTTTATTTATGACGTTCTTGAAAGGAGTGAGCGATATCTCAACACAGTTAAAGAATAATATGAAACTCCTGGGTATTTACAGGGATTAGTCTAAGGTAATATTGAATAAATATAACACCGTAATATCGTCCACAGACAATGGGCTAAATATTCTTTTTTTAGCTGCCAGTGATCGAACAGTGAGTTATGAATGTTTAACAATGATTTTCAAACATATCGATAAACAATCAAAACATGTATCACTGTTAGAATAGAAATTGAGTTTGTTTCACATTTTCAGTAAAACGAAATATATCCCGAATTTCATATTGGCTAGGAATGGAAAAAAGTTTCAACCCACCTTTCTTAATTTTATCGATAAAGCTTATTTCAGCCTTGCATTATTTTCTTATTTCACCATTCGAACTATCACACATCGCTTAAGTTGCCGCACATTTGTTTAAGTGATTTCATTTCAACTGCATTCAGTCTACTTTCATCCTTATTTTGCCAACTCCATGCTTGACTTCCATACATGAGGGTTGCAACCAGGACTCCGTTGTGTATTGCCAGTTTTTATTTGCAATTAAAATGAAAAGAAACGATTCTATTACTGACTCCCATTGCATTTAAGATTCCGACATTCTCTTTTGTTTTCAGAATTTCGTACTCTCATAGTCACTTTTAAAAGTATGTGCCTAATAAAATATTTTACCAAAGCATGTTTTTCAAACAAAGTAATCAGTTTTATAATAATACAAAGAAAACATAATATATTAATGGTTCATAATATGAAATTTAATATTCATTGACCCGTGATTATTTCCGCAGTCGCCATTTTGACCATGCCTACACACGTAATAAAGGTTAGCACACGTGAGTGTTGTGTTTTTACCGGGGTTAAAATAACTTTCATTTTGTACGTACAAAGTAACACACATACAGGGGAAATCTTGTTTGTGTAAAAAGAATTATTGAACGCGGTGCCGTTCACACGACGCAATAACTGCTAAATAGGTACCTATTTGCTTGAAAAGTAAATTTATTATGAGCTTTTCACCGTGTGAAACAGCCTAACGTTCGAATTTTCACTTGTTCAAGTTTGAAAAGGGTTTTAGAACAATGCTGTTAAAAAGACAAATGGGATTTTTCGAACCTTTTTTTAATGCTACATTTTTATACTGATCTGACCATAATTATCTACTAATATCACATATGTTTAAAGCTACCATATTATCAAAGTTTCACGCGTGGATTTGAGTTTGGGAGATTTTCCACGCCTAAAGATTTTGAATTTGAAGTTCAAGCAGTGTTCCACACTTGAGTATTTTCATTCTATTTGTGAATTTAAATTTGAAACAAGGTATCTTTCTTAAATTTTTGAGTATGAATTCTAGACATATCGTTAGAATGCTGGTCTAGTAAATTTACTTGTGAAATCTATCCGTGTAATATATATATATATATATATATATATATATATATATATATATATATATATATATATATATATATATATATATATATTATAAATAAACATTAGTATGAATTTTTTTCATTAAACATATAACTTGTAATTTTATATGTTTGCAATTTAAAGTAATGGCCTCTCACTGGGTTTTCCCATGTCGAAGGTACATTTCAAAATACCTATTTATAAAATTATTTGAAAAGAAAAATTATTGTTTTGGCATTTAATTTGTAGAACTCCATTTTAATTCATGTATTAATTTTAAATCAAACACATTTTTTTTGAGTCTACTAAGTTGTATTTTATTAACAAAAATACATAAAAAATTAATATTGTGACAATTGCTTAGCCTTGTTAGGACATTATCAAACGAATGTCGTTTGATATAACCTAACATTCGTTTGATATTGCCCTTATAAGGCGAAACAATTGTCACAATATTAATTTTTTATGTGTTTTTGAAAATAAAATAAAACTAAGTAGACTCAAAAAATCTGTGGTTGATTTAAAATTAATACACAAAAGAAAACAAAAATGTTTATAACGTGCAATCAAATACGACATGGACGAATGACGAGATCTATTTCAGACCTACCCAGCTCTATTATCCATTAATGATTTTTTTTACTTGGTTTCGTTATTTAATGACTTTATGGACAGTGAAAGCAGGCTGTATAACTTTATTGTAAAATATTCAATATTCTTTGACGAAAAGAAGTTTGTGTTGTGATTTGCTTGATGTGTCTCTGTGTTATGGATTTCGGTTCTTGTGGTTCTATGTAACTTTCCATAAAGTGTGTTAATTGTGATTTGTGTGCTTTGCTGGGAGGTATCTACATCGATTTCATTTATTTAGTGAATACATGTGTTATTAAATCCACTTTAAAAACATTTTTGATATTCTCAGTTTGATTATTAGTTTTTGTAAGTTATCCACACAAATTTTATTAGAATTCTTAAAAAAAAATGTTTGGTTGAAAATCAAAGAAATAACACACTTCGCTCACTCCTTTCAAGAACGTCATAAATCAAAAAAACTTGATTTTTCAGGAGAACGAGAAAGTTTAAAAATGTAACACAATGTATTAAAAATAAATATCAGGCCACTTTTTGAACTTTTTACTGTGCAACAGATCTTTTAAGGTAAAATCTGAAGGTTTTTTCTCCATTTGAAAAATATTAAATATGTTTAAAAAAATAAATAAACAATAATTTTTCTTAAAAATGCCAAAACAACATTTTCTGCCCTGTAGCGGGTAAATATCAAATTAAAAATAGGCCTCTTTTGCTGGGATATAGTACATTTTTTGGGCATTCCGAAAACATGCACAACTGAAAATTGACGATTTTTGATTTATGACGTTCTTGAAAGAAGTTAGCGACTTGTGTGACAAGAAAAAGTCAGTGATTACGTTTCTTATTAGAAATAATATTCCCATAATGGTATCGATTGAGTCTATTTTTAGAATGGATTTTTTGTTTAATATACGTATTGGATATTGAACTTAATCAAATAATGAATGAATACAAACGTGTCAGTATTTATTCATACATAAATATACATATGTATGTTTGTGAGAAACCATTCATATAATTTAGAAATGTTGAATTAATAATTTACAAAATAAAATGAACCTTTGTAATATACTCGTATGTACACACAACAAAAGGCATTAAAAATCGTCCATTAATAAATAAATAAATAAAAAACTGACATGAGATATGTTGATATTTACAGGGCTTATCATAGACTAGTTTGAGTGATCACTTTATACACGTTTAACATCTAACAATCTTCCCATGATTGGCAACTACACTACTCAAAATTTTGGAACTCATAGATACCATCCGCCTCCGTAGTGTAATGGTCAGCACGCTCGGCTACCGTTCCGGAGGTCCCGGGTTCGATTATCAAGGGGGGTAAAATAAATATGTTATAAATATAATATTAAGTGTTTTTTTACTGTAATATTTATTCAATATTACCCTGGACTGGTACCAGAAGCGAAGGGCTGATCACCTTTCCTTCATGTATAAACGATCAACATAACACTGCGTTTATATGACGCAGTGCCCTATGCACCATTGGGGTGCGGATAAGGGTTTTATTATTATTATTATTGGATACCATAAATCATGTAATTCTCACGTCACCTCATGTGTGAGGTCGTGGCAGTATCTATAGTTAATTTGAGAGCTTTTATTAAGTAGAAAATCTTTTATTTCATCTAATTCATTTTCCCTTTCATGTATGAGTTTTCAACATCATATATGGTTAATTTGAGTAAACTTTTTATAAAAAAGGGACCTTCATTTTGTAAATATTATTTAACATACAATGAGACGCCTGAAAATATGATTTTAATTCGTTCATGAAGTTTATATTTATATTAGACCATTCATTTTATTATTTCTTAAGTTACCTTATATTACGTAATATAAAAAAAAATTACACTTAATTTACTACATCTACATATATATACAAATATATATATATATATATATATATATATATATATATAT
This sequence comes from Brachycentrus maculatus, assembly GCF_059751285.1. NCBI lineage: Eukaryota > Metazoa > Arthropoda > Insecta > Trichoptera > Brachycentridae > Brachycentrus > Brachycentrus maculatus. Next base: position 144,233 of record NW_028281273.1, on the reverse strand, counting down.
ATATATATATATATATATATGTATATATATATATATATATATATATATATATATATATATATATATATATATATATATATATATATATATATATATATATATATATATATATATATATATATATATATATATATATATATGTGTGTATATATATATATATATATATATATATATATATATATATATATATATATATATATATATATATATATATATATATATATATATATATATATATATATATATATATATATATATATATATATATATATATATATATATATATATATATATATATATATATATATATATATATATATATATTAACCTTTCCTTACAGTACACAAAACATTTATTTTAAAATTCTTTCAGTCTCTTTTTATTTTTCATACATTCATTTACAGTGTTTTGAGTGTCCAAATCTTTGTTGAATGTGAAAATAATTTTTGTTTTATGAACAAGGATTATAAGCTGAATAACAATTGAAAATCGTGTTTTCAGTCGTTTCCCAGTATGTGAAATAATCCGGTTAGGATCTTGCATACAGCTAATCAAAAGTGTCTCTACTAAAAAAATGCTCTCTCAAATCAATCATAGAAAAAAAGTTTTTTATCTCAAACTAACCATTTTTTTTAATAAAAAAATGTATATTTGGAAATGGTTGGATAGCATTATACTTCAAATATGGGAACTTGTATTGCAGGGAGCAACAGATAAGGAACATCGGTTGCATTTAGATATTTCTTGGCAGCGACTGAAATTACATACAACTACTTAAAGTACTACAGCGTTGAAAGCATAAAGCTCTATCGTAAAGCTTCATACTTCATTATTAACGCGTTTCAGGAACAATGAGCGATGTAGGTTAATAGTTGTTTGAAATGCTGAAATTATTTACTATATATGACCCTTTGGCGAAATGATCAAATTGCGCAGTAAAACTTAATTGATTTCAAAATCAAATGTCAGAGAACTAGTAAATTGACAATTATCAAAGATTTAGAAAAACCATAAAACTAACTAAATTACTATTTATTAATTTGGCATTTAATTTGTAGAATTCCATTTTATTTATTAACAGATTTTTTGAGTCTACTATGTTATATTTTATTAAAAAAACAAACGAAACATTCGTTTGAAAATGCCATTACTAAGCAAAACAATTGTCACAATATTTATTTTAATGTCGTTTTTTAATAAAATAAAACATGGACTCACAAAATCTGTGTTTGATTTAAAAATTTATAAACACACTAAACTACCAGCTATCGCACTGATTTTCTGCAGTAATATATGGCAGTAATATTCTTGGTTTTGGCAGTAATATATTGTATTTTATTTCAAAATAATTACATAAAATTTCCGATATAAGAGGGTACTACATTCATATGTGTTTATAAAACTTCCGAATTTTGAGTATTGTGGTTTTCAGTCATGAGTAGAATGGTTGCACGGGTATGATTTGATAATTTAAACCAGCCTTTGACTGGTCATAAACCTTGTATTTATAAGTTTTTGGGTATTTTCCAAGACATTATATTTTTATTATTTTATTATTATTATTGTTATTTTTTTAAAAAAGGAAATAACCCACAAAGCCTCTTTTAGAGGCTTGTCTGCAGGTAGGATAGTAAGGATAGGGAAGGTTAATGTGAAAATACATCACAAACATCCAGACCAATTGAAAATAAATCTTTCTTGAATTTATTTTGCACTTGGCGGGAAACGAACCCGCGACGCCAGTTTCGCAGTCGAGCGTTTACCTAACTACACCGCGGCGCCTATCCGACATCATTCAAGGTTAAGTGAAGATATTAAAAAAGACGTTTTTATATGCTTGACTTTTATATATGTATAGTACAAATTCTATTATGAACATCGTTTTATGGAAAATTTATAAAAACAATTTTTTGTGTAATAAATTTTCAAAAAAATATTTTATGAGCGTGGAATGACCGGCTTTATTATTACAAAGGAATTCTCATAATTTGGTTATAGGAGCGGAAAATGAAAAACGCCCTTGTTTCATTTTACAAAATTAAGGCTAAGGGTTGGACAATTCATCTGCGGAGAAATTACCCCTGAATTCGTTATGCGCACACGTTCGCCTAGTTCTATTGTACAATTTAATATCGCGGAAAACATTAAAGATCTAATTTCAATTCAATTCAATTCAGTTTATTAATTTATAATTAACATACACATTACAAACTTATATTTAAATCGTATGCATTAACAAAAATAGAAAATAAGCAAGAATACTATTGCTAAAGTTGTTGAAGAATCCCGCTTCGGAAAACTCCTTCAGACACATAGAACAGATCAATATCCAATGAGATATTGTTCAACATAGCGGTAGCTCTTCCTACAGGCATAACCATCGAAAGGTTGGTCCTGTGTATAGGAATGTGGAATAATCTGTGTCGACGCTGTCTTAGCTAACTATCGGGAACATACAGACTAATGCTCCGGATAATTTCAGGATTATCGATCATACCGCGCAACAAGCGATAAAAATGCGTAATCAAATACACATTTCTAATAAGGGCGCCATAACCAAATTCCGAAATCATCAAAAGAATGACGAGTTATTGATTCATAAAGAAATGTATTCTAAAGATTTACTTTTCACGTGTTTAAAAATTATCCAAAGATTAAACTAACTAATTAACTAACCATCACGTTGCATCCCATGAGAGAATAGAGTGCTAATTCACTGTGGAATTAAAAACGCATTTATTTGTATAATTAAGTTTGAGAAATGTATATTATCTTAAAAATTTGGAAATATTTATTAATTTTATATTATTTTTTCAGGAAATCTTCATATGAAAGTGTGATCAGTCTTAAATTAAACTAAAATGACTGACATTAACGGTAAAATAAAACAACAGTGTGGAGATACGGTTGTGTGCAAATCGGTAACACCAAAATAGTGTACAGTTCGAGAGACAAATATAAGTGTTAAGTGGACATAACTTGATATTAAGAATCCAAAATGATTTATAGGTTAGCGTGGAAAAACATAAATAATAGTTTATTTTAGATTTGTGCGCAGTTTAAATATCATCTGTAGCGGAGTTTCCGCGTTTAACCCGAATCTACCGAAGTTTAAAATTAATGGAATTTTTAAGTTGAATTTTAAGTGCATTCGTTCTGCACCCTCGTTTCTAAAAATGTGCAAAGGTTTCGTATTCAGAGTTCGCTCCCCAGTTCCTGCGGGAAGAGCGGGGGCAGAAAGCTATTCCCAGTAGTGGTTCGTAGATAGTGATAGAGCAATTCTCTGTTCTCTGTCGCCATGCCCCTCTCTCCGAGCAAGGGACCAGGGGATGTGTCTAGCCCCGACACGACGGAGGACCCTTCCATCAAAAGTGCCAAGGATCGAGACTCCCTGCGTGTGGTCCAGAGCCCCGAGAGCGGAGATGTTGGCTCTCCTGCCAGCGACCCCGAAGAGTCCAGCCTACTGGGAGAGATCGTCAGAACTCTCGAAAGGAACAACCCAGGAGGACACAGTCCGCTCAACATAAGAAAGTCGAGCATCAAAAAAGGCGAACTCAGAATACCTCTCGAAAGCGTCACGTTTGTCGATCCTCCTAAATCTAGATCACCACCGAAAAGCGTAAATGGTAAAGCCAAAACCCCCGAAGAAAAGGGGAAAACTACCCCTGGTAGCCAGGCCAAGACCCCGCCTTCGATCGCCTCAGCCAAAACTCCCAGTGACGGTTCTAGGACACCCGGAAAGGCCACCGTGAAGCCTTTCACCAAAGAGTCTCTTGAGCGCTTAGAGACCAAAACGGTGCAGTTGGTGAAGGAGTACGGGTTCCAGCCGAGGAGGAAGCTGAGCGTGGAAGATGGAGCGAGGCTTCCCTTCAAGTACGAGCCGTTTCCTCAAAACCTGTACGGCAGACCACTGGAGGAGATTGATAACTTCATATACGATGAGGTAAGTGAACAAATGCTATTATTCGAAACATTTTTAGGTGTGTGGAAATTCCACATATCTAGGTTTTTCCACTCAGGGGTTAATTTTACATTTTACATCTCAATATAGATGAAGAAGAATATGGAAGTCTGAGAATTTACTGGGCTAACGAACTGTTATAGCCTGTTCTAAGTAATAACTTTAAACACGTGTAACATTCACTATACCACTCATGATTGACAACCACACTACTCGATTTCAATTTAAATGTAAAAATACTAAATAAAAGGTGGATAAATATTTAAAAAGTTCTCTTATATCCTTTTTTTAATATTATTACAATGTTATTTGTTAAATCCAAAATCGTGGAGGCTTTAAAAATAGTCAGGGTGTTTATACTAAATAAATATTAAACATTTAAATAAAAGTGTCTATGCTTAACAAAAGCTTTCTCAAATCAACCAACGATGAATCCAGTGAAACTCAAATACAAAGCGTCATGAGATTTATGATTTACTCGCATGTAGGAGTTCAAAAGTGTGAGTAGTGTGGTTGTCAATCATGGGCAGAATGGGGAGTGTTACACATGTGTAAAGTGATCCCATTAACCAGTCTTTAAAATACTCAGATTTCCATATTCTTCGTCATCTCTTTTGGGATGTTAAAATGTCTTCATTTTTTTCCTGGCTCCATCAAAACTTACCTTTGAAAACTGTTGGAGTCAGCTCTCCTAGTCCTCAGGTTGTGGGTCCCTCTATCGTAGACAACGTCACCTAGGGCATGCCTAGATTGTTTCACATTCCTATACACAGGACCAACCTGCCGATGGTTATGCCTGTAGGAAGAGCTACCGCTATGTTGAACAATATCACATTGGATATTGATCTGTTCCATGTGTCCGAAGGAGTTTTCCGAAGCGGGATTCTTCTACACCTTTAAGTCTTATTGCTTACTTTTATTATAATATATACGCCTTGAATATTGTTTGTAATGTATATATTATTTTTTTTATTAAATAAATTGAAATTGCAATTGAAATTGAAAATTGAAATGCCAAACTCGGACCCTTTTCTTGAGATGACAAAATGTGAATGCTATTATTTTCGTATTTCTTTCGCTGGTTGGTTGCTACGAATAACGATGTGTTTTAGATAATGCGTTGGCACTATTTTTGTATGTGGCTAGTAGTGAATATGTTTATTATGTAAATGATACTACAATATACGTTCGTGTTGAGTGGCTAATTCAGGTATAGTCCCTGAAACTCTACCCACGCTATATAACGCAATACGGCAGTGGGTTCTGTGTTATATTGTTTCCCATGCGAAAGACGGCAGTTAAAATTTGATTCGATTTAAATATTGAGTATTTTCGTTAATAAGAGTATGCATCAAATGTATTGGCAGTGGAATATATGAGATGAAAATACATTATTTATTAGTGTAATGTTTACATTGATAAATACCGTCTTTGATGTGATGGTAGAGCAAAAAAGAAATAAATCGTCTCTACTTATTTAACTTTTAATTCAAAATAATAATAATAATAATAATAAACCCTTATCCGCACCCCAATGGTGCATAGGGCACTGTGTATTATAAACGCAGTGTTATCATGATCGTTTTAGTTATGAAGGAAAGGTGATCAGCCCTCCGCTTCAAGTACAAGTCCATGGTAATATTGAATACATATTATAGTGAAAAAATCACTTATATTTATTTTTACCCCCCTTGGGAATCGAACCCGGGACCTCCAGAACGGTAGGCGAGCGTGCTGACCATTACACTACGGAGACGGACAATTCATATGTGTATATTTTTATCATTCAATATTTTTCCTCTTGTTTTCATTATTTTCTTTCGAATTGGTTTTATAAATGCGTTTTATAATATTTAAACAGCAGATGGATGCATCGGTAGATTTTTTGTTTTGTTTTTTTTTATTTATTATTAATATGTATAAATAAGTAATTGCTGATATCTTAAGATGGTCATCTGGAGTGTCCCTTAGAGACAAAATAAAGAGTTCACGCATTTGAGGAAGCCTGGGTGTAATTGACATCAATAGTAAGGTAGAGGAAAGGCAATTGAGATGGTAAAGGCACAAAAAACGTAGAAATCCTGAACGTATTATGAACCAGGCAATCGCCATAGATCTTCCGCGAAAGACATCTAGAGGAAGACCAAAAAAAGGCATAACCTAGGTGACGTTCTCAATGATAGAAGGACCTACAACCTGAAGACGAGGAGAACTAACCCAAACAGTCTACTAAGACGATAAGTTAGGATGGAGCCAGGAAGAATAAATATTACGTAAAAATGTTTATACACATTACCAAAAAATTACAAAGCATACAATGAAAAATTTAGGTAATCCGCACTTTGAGTAAATTTTCATCAGTATTTTTAATTGTCCGCCTCCGTAGTGTAATGGTCAGCACGCTCGCCTACCGTTCTGGAGGTCCCGGGTTCGACTCCCAGGGGGGTTTAATAAATATAAGTAATTTTTTCACTCTAATATTTATTCAATATTACACTGGACTGGTACCTGAAGTGGAGGGCTGATCACCTTTCCTTCATGTGTAATCGATCGAGATAACACTGCGTTTATATAAAGCAGTGCCCTATGCACCATTGGGGTGCGGTAAGGGATAAAAAAATAATAAATAAATAAATGAATAAGAAACAAGCGAGGAAAGTTTGAAAAATCTTTGTTTGAAAACTTTTCCGAGAGTAGCTCTATTATACTGTAATTGCGACGGAAAAGCGAAGACAAATCTAAGGAATTATCATAATAAGGACAAAGTTGAACAATTCGTGTGAATGGCACCCAAACTACCCGACCAAGGCTTGTAGGGGAATGGATTGGGCAATTTCTCACGGTACGACCCCGACGTAGGTAGGTATATTGATTTTTCCGGCGAAACGTTAAAATTATGGATTTTCTGGAAATTTCAACGGACGACAGACTGTCGAATATCTCATGAATACGATTTCAATTGTAAACATCCATTTACGTACTTTCAAGACAATACCGTGTTGTTCATTTTATGAGATCTTTCTAATAATAGACAACATTATTTGAATATTTTTGTTAACAAAGTAATACATGCGTATTTTAACCTAGAGCATATATTATAATTATTCGACTGAAATTTTCTTGAATATTTTGGGGAGTGATCAAAATATAATTAGAATAAAAAAAACAAAGGCAACTGGAAAATCAGTGTAAGAAGTGTTGCTTTTATTTCAACCAGATTATTGTTTATAGTTTTTAATTATTATTATCATTATTATTTTTATTTATTTATACTTCTTGATGCGGAATGCATCAAAATACGTGTGACAGTAGAAATTTAGGAAAAATTGATATTTACCAAGTAAAATTTAAATTAAAAATGTGTTTATTGCTGATACTTTGTAGCACATATTATAAACTTTATAAAATAAAACTCAAATCTTGTTTTTAACAATTAATTTTTAGTCCTTTTTCGACTACCTGTTTCGACTTCGTAATATTCAAGGATGGATATGTTATGATATAATTATTCTTAAATGTACTTAATATATAGAGTAAATAGATATGTAGAGTACATGTCCAACCCTCGAAATGACAAGGTGCTTTTTGAAACCGATTGAAAAAAAGCTTAAAAATAAAGTGGTTAAATATGTACAAAGTTTGAGTTGTGTTTTATAAAGTCGTACTAGAGTTTACTATATACAAATATACACATAAAAATGTAGAGTTCATAAAATATTCATCCTTAAAGATGACAAGGTGTTTGTCAAAACCGGTTGGAAAAAATGTAAAAAATAAACGTGGTTAAAAACAAAATTTTAAGATATACTTTACAATGTTCATTTTAAAATACGTTAGGTAGTAATATCAATTTCCTTTGATTTTTTACGACCCTTTTGAATTTTTAAAATGGATGGATTCGTCGGACTTTCGAAATATACGCTTCATATTGTTCAGTTCATTCTTTTGAGGGCATTGTTTTCTCGTCAGTATTATTTTATTGATGTCAAACATCTAACACCATCAATAAAAGGCCCGTGACGCGAGCTACGCTGAGTGACAAAGGTTCCCGTAGGTAGTGGAGCGAATTGTCATTGATTAATATTGTACTCAATCTAACTCGGTTGTTATATTTCGCACTGTACCAACCAATGTCAATCAATTACCGTTCAATAATATGACAGTGACAAATTAATTACCTCACGCATTTTACGATTCAATTATAACGCACATACCAAAAGATCTGATATTTGAACATAAAAAAACTTTTTTGTAACTTTATTATTTGTGTTCCAGTCTTGTTAACCTTAATCCCATGTCCCAAAATGAGAAATAGAAATTACTCTTCGGGAATATTATATGTTTTTATGATTTATGTGTGTTATATTTTTTGAAATAAATAAATAAAATAAATTGAACTTGATTTCTAAACGTCATTCATTGATTCGGCAGTCACTTTGTGGTAATATCTTCTTCTTACCCTTATACGCACCCAATGGTGTACAGGGCACTGTATCGTATAAACGCAGTGTTATCTTGATCGTTAAAACATGAAACAAAGGTGATCAGCCCAATCCTGGGTGAAATCAAATAAATATGAAAAAACCGCACATATTTTTTTACCATCCTGGGAATCGAACCCGAGAATTCCAGCACGGTAACCAGATGCGCTAACCTCTACACTATGGAGGCGGTCTAATATCTACCAATTTTGCATTAATGTTTTACTTGGTGATTTCCATTTTTTCCTAAAATCTTATGTGATACGACTGTAACATTTTGAAACAATGGAAATTCATTTAAGTATAAATAAAAATAAAAACCCATAGTTAACAATTTGACAATGAATAAAGCCTCTTCCCTTATGTCTATATTTCCACTGATAAAAAAAGAAACAGTTCCTATCCCGTCTTCATCTTTCAACGTACCGTGGACACAACTTTATAACTAAGACTGAACATCAAACTGTTTAAATATAGCATTGAAATTTTAAATATTTTATTATAAATGTGTGGTTTCTATTTGCTATTTTTTTCATTTAACCAGGCTGAGCGAATGCAATGCATGGTTAAATATATTTTATATCATAATTAATAAAAAAAAGAATTTAGATACCACCACTAATACCAAAAAAACAATGGATGCAGTGTCTGAAAAATAAAACGAACTTTTACATATACGATATTATGTGAAAAAGGGTCGATATAATGAAAAAATACAAATAAATATTCAACGATTGATAAGAATTTACATATACTTAAAGTCAACAACCGTCTTCTTAAATGTGATGTTTTTTCATTTATTGATTCGGCAGTCACTTTGTGGTAAAATCTATCCATTTTTGTTTTACTTGGTAAATACCACTGTTTCCAATAAAAAATAGTGGTATTTACCAAATAAAACATTAATTTTAAAAAAAGTGATCTTTTTTTTTTGGTTCAAACGCATATGCTGAAAAATAATATCACAAACTGTAACAAATTAGTACAATTTGTTTTCATTAATTTCTGTCAATATTCTTCGTCGTAAATATATTTTGATTTGTGTAGTTCTTGTACGAAATATACCAAAATCTATTTTTCCAATAAATTCGGAGAATTTCTAACAATAACCCAAATTCACGTCACAAACATTTTTTGCTTTCGGCAAACATGTTTTCAATAAAAAAAGTATTAGGACAAAAAGCGTTTTGTATCACAAAAACTCCGCTCTATAAGGATTTTTTCTTTATGTGGGTAAAAAATTCTAGTTTTTATTCATCTTTTCCAGAAACCTATTATGAAAATTTTTACATCAATGATTTTGTAATGTACATTAAATTGATTAATGCTGTCATCTTTTAGTAAAATTCATAGGTTGAATGGACATATTTATTATTTTAAAGACAATATATGTCATTGTAGTGTAGTGATTACTTTGCATGACACTTATAGTGAGATTCAGTGAGCACTTGGATAAATATTTATTAAATATATATTTGATTATTTATTGAATTTGTTAAAATTTTATTGAATTAACAACACGATTCCTTATATATAAAAATAAACCACTTGTAGAATACCACTTTTTATGATTAAGTTTCGAGAACTACAGATGTTCTCGAAAATGTCGGGGTAAATAAAAATAATTTAATATGATCTGCTTTTATAACTTGCATTCCGTTTTTTTTCTTCAATGTAAGCAAATATGCTTACAAAACTCGAAACACAGCGCTTAACTTCACCAAAACTTATCTCTCTAGATATGAGTATATATATACATCTATGGTGAGATGAGGGAAGCTTTTTATTTATCAGAAACTCTTTTATTTGTATGTAAGGTCTGAATAAAGCACTGTTTCGAGTTTGATCAATAAATCTGACAAATCAATATATGGGACAATAATCCAGTATTTGGACCTCACATTCAAATGAAAGAGTTTCTGCTCAATAAAAAGCTTCTTTCATCCCACCATTGATGTCTCTAGTAAAATTCTAGTGATTCAAGTACTATGTTTCGAATTCGATCAATATACTCGTATATAGATGTTCCAAAAATTTGAGTAGTGTGGTTGTCAATCATGGGTAGAATTGGTGAATGTTACTCGTGTGTAAAGTAATCACTTAAACTACCCTATGACGGTCGGAAGCCTCGAAAATGTCCAGGCTTCCATATAAAAATCTTCATCTATGTTGAGATGTCAAAAAATAATGGTATAACATATTTATCACATAAAATAGTGCCAAAGTTTATTATTTTCTATTTCCGAATCATGTGTTCCCTCAGCAGATAATATGTTATAGTCATAAAATTAAAGGATGTTTATACATACGTTGTGCAATGTTGTACTTTTAAATATTTCAAACCCTTACCCACACCCCAATGGTGCATAGGGCACTGCTCCATATGAACGCAGTGTTATCTTGATCGTTTTACACATGAAGGGAAGGTGATCAGCCATCCGCTTCAGGTACCAGTCCAGGGTTATATTGAATAAATATTACAGTGAAAAAATCACTTATATTTATTTGACCCCCCTGGGAATCGAACCAGGTACCTCCAGAACGGTAGCCGAGCGTGCTGACCATACTCTACGGAGGCGGACGACTTTTAAATATACATACAAATATATATATAACTTTTAAATATACATACACATATAACGTAAATCTGAAAATTCAAGGTGAAATAACTCGTTGCCTACTGCAAAGCCAAAAAAAACTGGGTGTTTATTCCCAGAGTTGTGGAAAAATGTGTGTTTCCATCCATTGCGAATGTCTTCATATTTCAAAGACAATTCCCGGTCTTTTTATAGGAGGGTATTGTTTTCCAACAAAGAAAATCAGAAGGTAAAACTTGAAAAAACGGCCTGCAGATGTATAGGGAGAATAATGCGCATATTCGACCTGGCGTAATAGTGAAAAGCGATTTGAGAACAATGTTAGGTATTATTATGTGGAGGAAATATCATAAAGTAGGAAAAAATACGCGAAGGAAATATCAGAATGAAAAAAAAGTACTTCAATTTTATTCCAACTCACATTCAAGAAAAAAATCATTAATATACAAATTTAATAAGACCACTTTCAAATATTTGACAAATTTGATCATGCAAAGTTTTCCTTAGTTTTCTTATTGTTTACTAAGGATTTTTGAACAATGTTTGCCTCCCTAGTGTAATGGTTAGAGTGCTATTTGTTTAATACTCTAGTATTATATATTTCATGATTTAAAAGGCAATATTTTTTTACAAATGTCGTCGACAGTCAACAGAATGAAATATATTTTGCGGTGGTGAAATTTTTATTTATCTATGATTGAAAGAAATAACAATATGCGAAAGTATTAAGTATTAAGTAGAAATATTGTTTTAATATAAACACACACACACATATACATTTATATATATATATATATATATATATATATATATATATATATATATATATATATATATATATATAAATATATATATATATATATATATATATATATATATATATATATATATATATATATATATATATATATATATATATATATATATATATATATATATATATATATATATATATATATATATATATATATATATATATATATGTATTATATATATATATATATATATATATATATATATATATATATATATATATATATATATATATATATATATATATATATATATATATACACATATATATATATATATATATATATATATATATATATATATATATATATATATATATATATATATATATATATATAATTTAAAAAAAAGTTCAAAGTTTGATTCTTGTATAGCAATAAATCACGAGCGGTGGTTATTAAAATGGACGTAAACGTTAAATTTCCATATATAAAATGAACATAACAACAGACTGAATATTAGCATAAATATTTTAAAATGTGTGCTACATTTTTCAGGTTTACCGCGGTCAAAGGGTGGTTTGTATTTTTTTTAAATACCGAGGTCCTTAAAATGTGATTAATGGCCAAAATGTCCTTGCAAAAGTTGCTAACAATTACTTGAATACTTTTTAAAAATTTTTCAATGAGAAGACACAATTTGAAATCATATTTTGTTGATCAATCCTACGCTCCATAAGAGTGGATTTTTTAAATGCAGTTTAAATAAATGAGAAAGATCAGGGTTAATGATAATTTACGATTATTAAATACGGGAAAGATGTTATTGTTATAAACCCAAGATTATTTATTTATTCATTTTGAGTTAATTAATGGAATCATGTCTAGTTTCGAGAAATATAGTTGTTCTCAATGATGTGTAAAAAAACAAACGTTTGTAAAACGTTACAAAACTTTGTTTTATATATTAAATCAAGATCAAACTCAGATTTTTTGAGTCTACTAAGTTATATTTTAATGTTAAAACACACAATATTTTTGTGACAATTGTTCGCCTAGTTGTGGCATTTTCAAACGATTGACAACATTTGTTTGAAAAAATGAAATACAATTTAGTAGACTCAAAAGATTAATGTTTGATTTCAATATTTAATATATAAATGAAAATGGAGTTATAAAAATTAAACGCCAAACCTAAAAATAATTTTTATTTTATTTCAATCATTGTGTTATTCCATAAAGTTGATATCAATTCAATAAATAATCTACGTTACTTTGTAAAAAAATAATAAGGATTAAACTTTATAAAATTAAACAATTTTGTTTTGACCACTTTTTACACAAAGTATCTGCGGAAAACATTCAAGAAAAAATAAAGAAATTAAAAAGTTTACAGTTTTTTCACAGTAATTACACGGTTCAAATAGTGGGTAAAGAACCTCACATTACTATTCGCCTTTAAATGTCAACCAAATAATGTCGAGACAAAGGGACTAGCACAATAAATTGGCCTTGTTTTAATTTGCATGAAAATCACACTCGAAAATGAGTATAAGTAATAGTAAGATTTTTTATGAACACCGTGTTGGCTGCCACCAATTTCCCATTAAATTTCACGGTAGAGTTGCTTTAATTCGGCATTCGGTGGTACTTCAGTCAATTCCAATCTAAGTGACTGCTTTCAGAAAGTCTTCATCCTTTTAAGGTTAAATTGCGCATTGCGTTTATCCGTTTGGGGCTAAGTAATTATCTATCTACATATGTATATGCATTTATTTGACATCTCAACATAAATAAAGAAGAATCTGGAAGTCTGCGTATTTACAGGGCTTGTGACTTGTCATGGGTAGGTTAAGTTATCACTTTACACATCTGCAACATTCACCATTCTCAGGATTGACAACCACACTACTCAATTTTTTACATATCGCTCATTCCTTTCAACAACGTCATATATCAAAAATCGTCAATTTTCAGCTGTGCATGTTTGTTGAAAGTGTACTATATCACAGCAAAAGCGGCATATTTTTAACTTAATATTTACCCACTACAGGGCAGAAAGTGTTGTTTTTGCATTTTGAAAAAAAGGTATTGTTCAATTATTTTCTTAAAAATGCTAAATATTTTTCAAATTGAGAAAAAACATTCAGGTTTTACCTAAAAAGATCTGTTGCACAGTAAAAAGCTTAATACGTGGCTTGATATTTATTTTTAACACATTCCTTTATATTTTTAAACTTTTAAAACGATCTCCCTATAATAACTTTGAAATATTGAAAACTTTCAATTAAACCTGAATTTTTTTAACCTAGATATATATATATATATATATATATATATATATATATATATATATATATATATATATATATATATATATATATATATATATATATATATATATATATATATATATTTATACACATATAAATACGCGTGTATTATATGAAAATTATATTAAATGAAAATTTCTAAGAAATCGGCCAAATAATTTAGAGGAAATGAATATTTACATTTTCATTAACATGGATTTATCATAAATCTCTGTTTATGGAAATACTTAAAGCGTATTTTTTATATATTTTTTTATTATTATCGATTATATACAATGAATCAAAATGGCATATTGATATATTTTTCCAAATTATTAGACGTAGATTATCCAAAATATTACTGAAGAAATGTTTTTTAATTTTCATTCATTTTCCACGCCGTTATTCGCAAGCTTTCACCATCAGCCGTCGCCAGCAGGTTCACTTTTGACAGCTCAAAAATTTAACAAAATCCTTAATTTTTAAATGAAAACCACTGGTTTTCATGTTCACTCGACAGCAAATTAACCCCGGGGCTGCATGTATTTATTAATTAAATTATTATTTATTTAATTAATTGAAATATAAACATCCAACACGAGATAAAATTTAATTAAGTTCTGTATTAAAATAAATGAAAATAATTGTATTATTTGTATATACAATCAATCTACGTAAGTTTGAACAAAACCAATTTTTGATATGGCAACTTTTATATTCATAAAATATGATTCAGTATAGTAAATATACATTTTATGACTTTAATAGACGAACAATACTAACTTAAGTTGTAAACAAAAATACGTATTAACAACTTTTTCCTCTTGGGAGTCGACGATGAAATTTTGCATAGTTATCTAAAAGTAATTTTAATTTAATTTAGTGGTATAAGCATAGGTAAGGTAAATGTGAAAAATACATCACAAACACTCAGACCAATTGAAAAAATATTTTTCGTGGATTTGTTTTGCAATTGACAGGTATCAAACCCGCGACGCCAGTTCCATAGTCGAGCGTCTACCCAACTGCGTCACGATGCGTGTGTACTTTCTTTTGTAAATTTAACATATTGTTGTTTAATTTCAATATTTTTTTGTATTCCATTTTTATGATTTTCTTAAGATGTATTTCAGACGTCGTTAAAACAGTATTATTTGAATTAAATCTGAATTAAAGCAAACCGTTTAGCTTTATCCGCAAAATAAATACAACTTTTTAAAAGAAATACAAATTCCTTGTGTTATTTTATTCCGACGGGGAATTCACCCCATTTTCTTTGAAAAAAGATCCGTTTTGAATTTGAAATTACTACGACCCTAAAAAGGACCGTATATAATTATCGAAACTTCAAACTTGATTTTCTAAAAAGTCTCACATTTCAAAATGTCAAAGGGTTGGTTATTTTTTATTGGATTCGTATAACGAAATGTTCTCAAACATAAGATTTTAAAAAATGTTAAAAAAAGTGACCAACTAACAAAACGTAAAATGTTCAGGAGGGCCATTTTAGTCACTTTAGCTCGGCAAGAAAATAAACATCAATGCAGTTAGTCATTTTTAACAAGTCAATATATTATTCTTCCAAGTTTAAAATCCTTTGGGATTTTTTCAGGGCAATATTAAGCTAATTAAATATCAAATAGTCAATGATCACGTCTTTGTAAAAAATGCACTTGGTCATTTTCTCCTGTATGATTATGATATGTACAAAAAATCTTCCTTAAAAAGTCCCTTAATCCCATCAATCTGTTTTTCTTATATTTTTTTAAATTTCATTACTTTTTATTAAGTCTCCACTCGTTAACAAGTGATTTAAGTATTATTACCCGATTACCCCCTCTATTTATTTCCCTACTAATCTCTATACGTAAATATGCCCGATTTTTTTAATAAAATTCATTTAATTATTTTTTATCATTTTAAAGTCTTCATTTTTATTTTTTATTTAATGATTAAAAGAACAACGATATGACATCATTTGTCGGAGATCGGTAAATGGCTAGAATACAATATTCCTGATCTTTTGCAGATTCCATTACATTTGAATCGCATATTATGGTCTCTTCAATGCTGATTGAATTCCAATTCAGCGAGATGTAGTACGCTCATCTTAACACCGGCAATTCACGGTACAAGTGTGATGGCGACTTGCACGCTAACTGAACTAATAGAATAATGATGATATTAACTCTTTGATCTCTCTCCTCTCCCCCCTTTGCTTCCTGACTCCCTCACACCCCGGCAGCGCGTGGTAACTCGCTGTTCCACTGAATATTTCATAAGGCCGAGTATTAAACAAAGCCCTCAGACTCAAAACATGACCCACTAAAGGTACCGTAACGGTAGACAGCGGACAGCTACTACTGCCTTACTTACTTACTGCCTTACAGTTTTCAGACTAGTAAGTATTATATATATATATATATAAAAGAAACTCATGAATTAATTCAAATGAATTTCATTAAACTACTCGTGTATACAATAATAAACTCAAAATATTTTTTTTATACCATACAAGTTTTTTTTAATAATTAAATTATCATATTATATCAAAAAGGTAATGGCAAATAAATGAATAATAAATCGTTTTAAAATTAGTATAATGTAGAAAGTAACCTAAGAATTTTTTGAAGTTATCTATTAAAAAGCAATATTTTGATGACAAACCACTTACATAGCATTATATCATGGCTTATAGCCGTATTCACTAATCCTGTTAAAATTTGACCCAGTAACGAAAAATTATATACAAAAAATATAAGGCTAGTGCTCATCCCCAGTACCCTACCCTTTTTATTCTAAATATAGGTTCAATATTTTTTATAATTTTGACCAACAAAATATACTAATGCCATTTTCGGAATGAAAATCCAACTAGCTAAAATGTATCAAGTACTTGAACAAATTTTTCGATGGGTAGGTCCATATAGTATATGTATGTGTACATGTTCACGTTGTTCCTACCTAATCTGAGGTAGCGTTTCTAGAAGCTGTATCGTAAATAGTCCGAACTCTGTATTTATGTGGAAATAATAAAATTATTGCGATTTTTATTGTTCGACCAGGGGAAAATCCTTTGTGCCAATAATATTTTAGTTTTTACCTATGGTGCCTACTATAATTTCCGTATTTCTTTGTCGTATTCATGATCAACTAAGCTATCGCTGATAAAATAATAATTTTTCTTAAGTGTTTTAGGACGTTCGGGAAATATTAATATGAATACGATTTTATTATTGATTGGTTTGGCATTATTATTGATTGGTTTGGACTTGACCACATTTTGAGTTTATTAATATAAACACGACTAGTTTGGAGAACTATAGATGTTCTCATCAATAAATAAAAGTTGTATACCTGGTTATCAAAATATCTGTAGTTTCGAAAACTAGTCGTGTTCATATAGTAAACTAAAAAAGTGTTTGAGTGTGTCCAAATACTAGTTCACAAAATCTAGATCTATCTCCAATTACAGGAGTTATTTTCATATTATTTTTTGACATCTCATCAAAGATGAAAAAAATATGAATTAAAAGAAAAATACAGTACGTTGATTTTGTAATTCAAAACTGATTTATTGTGACAGTTTGTATACACAAAACTAAACAAATTTCCAGATTTGGCAACGTATGTACCTACTATACATTTCGAATAATCGAAAGAGTGAAAATCTTTGTATCGCGATATTCGTAATTCCCTTATCAGCTTATTCGATCTTTCTTTTTTAAGTATGTGGAAAATTCTAGCGCTTTGATGCCGTATTAAAATTATCAACACGTCATTATAATATATGATATTATTTCCCGTCAAGAATATCTTATTTCAAAGCAAAATACAAAATGTAATAATGTGGAAACATGATTAAAAGTCTTTTACTTTCTTTTTTATGCCACGTACCTAATTTTGTTTAGTTTTTAACGTCTGCGGTGTTGTAAGCAAACGAGAAAGATTAAAAAGCTTTAATAGAAACAAGCCTCTTAGGTTTCTTTGACGCAAGGTCCCGCGTTTGAGATAGAATTTGGACAAGAAAACTATTTTTCTTGTCATATATCGTAGTCGTACAGGAGAAAGTGACCAACTATCAAAACGTAAAATGTTCAGGAGGGCGATTTAAGTCACTTCAACTTGGCAAGAAAATAATCACCAATGCATTATACTTCCAAGTAAAAAATCCTTTTGGAAATTTTCAGGGCAATATTAAGCTAGTGAGATATCAAATAGTCAATGATCACGTTTTTGTTAAACAATGCACTTCGTCACTTTTTCCTGTATGACTACGATATGATAATTAAATTAATTTGTTTTGACGATTTCCTGCACGGAGTTAGTAAATACTATCCGACAGTATTAGGCGATGATACTATAAATACTACCCTTATCATTCATCGTTCGTTTTGTGCAATAATACTTAAAAACTGTACTTCACGACTTCTGGTTTCGGAATAACCATTTTATCGTCAGGTCAACTCTAGTCTACAGTCATCCTGATGATGGAATGGTTATTTTGAAACAAGCAGTCGTGAAATAGAGTTGTTAAGTGGTATTACACAAAGCGTACGGTAAATGATAATGAAAGTGTATTATTACCACACAACAAAGTTAACAATTAATTAAAGAATCAAAATGGATTTCATTAAAAAAAAAAAAAAACGATCTAACTAACTTATCATCACGCCGCTTCCCCACAGGGGAAGGCAGAGGAAGAACGCCACACTTATCTGTCTTTGCACACAATCTTCGCCTTTTTCACATTCATGCATCTTCTTATACATACAGCCTATTATTCAAACTCCTGACCTAACCACTTTTAATATTAAATATATTTTTTTCAACTAAAAGATAAATACACACAATCTTCGCCTTTTTCACATTCATGCATCTTCTTATACATACAGCCTATTATTCCAACTCCTGACCTAACCACTTTTCATATTAAATATATTTTTTTAACTAAAAGATAAATACATAATGTTTCTATTTAAAACTCATAACATTTTAAATCTACAAGAAACGTAAATGAAATGGAATGAACAAAAATATATCCACATTTTATAATATATTTACCAATTAAAAAAAATCAATCAGAACCTAAAATCTGGCGGTGTCAAAAGTCTACGTAATCGGAGGGCATGTATGACTAGATGTATGGATGTGAAGGAGGCGAGGAGTGTATGTCAGGACTTAAGAGTGTGGCGTTCCATCCTCTCTGCCTACCCCTGCGGGGAAACGGCGTGATGGTAGTAGTAGTAGTAGTAGTAAAAAAAAACTGACAGTTTTTCCCAAAATTATAAGGCGTTCAGATAATTACGCAAAATGGCGATATAAAATGTAACAAAATAGTTATGAATATTTATTATCTAGTGAAACGTGTAGTCCAAATGTATGAAAAATTCTCTCTACTGTTCGCAGTACAAAGTGGAGCACGTGCTTTATACGGTAACATCTGTTGGTACTCGATAGCCTCACTTAAACTGTAAACTGTGAAATGGGGCAAAGTTCCACAGCTAAATTGATACAGCCTTCACAAAATACTCTTAACTATTGAAATATATATTTTAATATTATTTTTTGACATCTCATCAAAGATGAAAAAAAATATGTTATATAATATTTACATTTCACATACTAATATAAGAGTTTCTGCTTGATAAAAAGCTTCATTACATCTCACCAATAGATGTCTTTAGTGACGTTCTAGTGATTCAAGAACAAGGTTTCTAAATTGGTTCATATACATATAGAACTTCCAAGAATTTGAGTAGTGTGTTTGTCAATAATGGGTAGAATTGTTGAATGTTACACGTGTGTAAAGTGATCACTTAAACCAGCCCATGACGGTCGTCAGCCCCGTAAATGCCCAGACTTCCATATTCTTCCCCATCTTCAATGAGATGTCAATTTTTTTTTTAAATATCTACATTCCTTACAGAAACGATTGCATTGAAATTACTCCCTTATTTTTTGTTTCAACCCCCTTTGCTCACATCTGGTGATTCACCCTGCTCCATCCCTGGCTCGCTTTGCCCACTGTCGCCGGCACTGCGGCGGGCTGAGTAAACATCATCCCTCTACCACCGGTTGGATTAAATTTGTTTACCCGATTTTCTCCGCAGAGTGAGACTCCTTCACCAATACTTTCAGCGAGCGCCTGAAATATTCAAACGCCTCGGAGAAGTTTCAATTTAAATACAAACCTATGGTCGGATTGCAACTTTTTTTGCCACGCTGCGACATCAATATTGAAAATAAATATTTTCTCAAAGCTTGATAGTAAATATTTTTTCTAAAGTTTTCTTCGATGGAGGTGATGGAAAGATTCTAAACAGCATCCCAGAGGAATGATAGTCTGATAACAATGTCTGGGGACGGCCGATGGTAAAAGCCTACAAATAATAGTGTCAGAAATTAATGGAAATTTAAAAAAATCTCTCTTACGTAATATTTTAAATTATCTACAAACTTTAAGCCATTTTAATTTATAAAAACTCAACATTTTGAGTGTGTCCAAATACTTGTTCACAAAATCTGGATTATCTCCAATTACAAGATTTATTTTCATATTATTTTTTGACATCTCATCAAAGATGAAGAAGAATATGGAAGTCTGGGCATTTACGGGGCTGACGACCGTCAAAAGCTGGTTTAAGTGATCACTTTACACACGTGTAACATTCACCAATTCTACCCATTTTAGACAACCACACTTCTAAAATTCTTGGAAGTTCTATATATGTGAACCAATTTTGAAAAAATATTCTTGAATCACTAGAACTTCACTAGAGACATCTATCATTGGTGAGATGAAAAGAAGGACCTCACATACTAACAATGACGGTCGTCAGCTCCGTTAATGCCCAGACTTCCATATTCTTCTTCATCTTTGATGAGATGTCAAAAAATAATATGATTAAACTCAACTCACATAACTGAAATTATGAAAAGTTTTATTTATGCTTCAATTGAAAAAAAACAAATGTATATTACCTGTATTTCGCGGGCAACATCTACATTTCAAAAAGGTAGGTTTTTTTTAGTAGAAACCTTCGTGAGATGTATGCAAGATTCTTTCTAGAATTATTTTATATTTATTGATTTGGCGTTTAATTTGTAGAACTCCATTTTAATTTATGTATTTATTCAAAATCAAACACAGATTTTTTGAGTCTACTCAGTAGACTCAAAAAACCTGTGTTTGATTTAAAATTAATACATAAATTATTTTATATACCTACTAAAAGACGCCAATGACAAAATAATGTGTTTTTAAAATTACATACCT
Organism: Brachycentrus maculatus; assembly: GCF_059751285.1. Classification (NCBI taxonomy): domain Eukaryota; kingdom Metazoa; phylum Arthropoda; class Insecta; order Trichoptera; family Brachycentridae; genus Brachycentrus; species Brachycentrus maculatus. Next base: position 122,851 of record NW_028281273.1, on the reverse strand, counting down.
TACGGTCATATTTGCTTATTGTTTCATTAATCATCGTTGATATTGTGTAGGGTATTAGAAGTAGTAGTACTACTACTAGTAGTATTTTTATTAATAAAGTTTATAAAAATTAACAAAAACCTGTACAATTTAACACACTAGAAATATAACTATAAAACTATATTCTGTAGACTGCCTACAGAATTTATAAAGTAGAAATGATAATGTTGGTTTAGTGTCCAGTGGAATTATTCCTAAGACAACTGAATCAGGATTGAGATGGAGAGAAATTGTTTATTTTAAATACGTGACCGTAACATTAACTTCAAAATGCGCTTGAAAACTGTATGATGCTAAATCTTTTCAGTGGCTCTTTTTAGTAGTAAAAGCTCGACCCCCACCCAAGGTACCACAAAGAAGATTGAAGAATTCGAAATGTGGTGCTGTAGAAAAATTTCTCAACATATTATTGGGTGAAAAACTTTTAAACGAAGATGTTTAAGACACACGGGAAAAGAAAGAAAGAGAAGTTATATTTACTACGAAGAAAAGAAAACTTAAGTATTTTGGTCATATTATGAGGGAAGAGAAATGTGTAGAACGGATCAGATCAGATCAATCTCATTCGTGAACAAAGATATAGACAAACTCTACAAATTGTGAATAATATAACTGGTCAAAATATAGGTTTAATAACAAAAATTGCTGTATTTTTTCAATGCGTATTTATATATATATATATATATATATATATATATATATATATATATATATATATATATATATATATATATATATATATATATATATATATATATATATATATATATATATATATATATATATATATATATATATATATACATATATATATATATATATATATATATATATATATATATATATATATATATATATATATATATATATATATATATATATATATATATATATATGAGATGATTTTGTAAGAACATTAAACACATTTTTGTAGGTCCTTATTAAAAAAAATAAATGAAAAAACATCAACTCAACTAAAGATGATGCCGAGAACTCGCATGTGAAAGATGATATCAATTGACATATAAACGAGTATTTATCATATTGAGGATATACTCATGTATACTTCCCACTTGCCAAATTTGAGAAGTGTTGTTGGCAATCATGGGTACAACGGCGAATGTTTCACATGTATTAAGCGATCACTTAAACCAGTCTACGATATCGCTCACTCCTTTCAACAACGTCATATTTAAAAAAATCATCAATTTTTAGTTATGCACGTTTTCGGTATGCCCAGAAAATGGACTATATCCCAGCAAAAGCGGCATATTTTTAACTTAGTATTTACCCGCTACAGGGCAGAAAGTGTTGTTTTTGCATTTTGAAGAAAAGGTATTATTTAATTATTTTTTTTAAATATAATAAATATTTTTCAAATGGAGAAAAAACATTCAGGTTTTACCTAAAAAAATCTGTTGCAGAGTAGAAAGTTCAATAAGGGGCTTGATATTTATTTTTAATGTTGAAAGGAGTGAGCTATATGTCGTAATCCTAGTAAATACTCAGACTTCATTCTTTATCCATGTTGAGATGTCAACACTGTATTTATTTATTTTTGTACATGTCTGTTATTTTCCAATAGTTTAAGTACGAATGTTACGATGTCAGCTTTTTCTGGAATGAACCTCGTGTACATTCCAAGTCTTTGCATACAAAGCGACAACCTTATGGGCTTTATTTTTGTGAAAGTTAAGGTGAAAATTCGGCTTGGATTTAACTGCTTTCATGATTGGAATTGTGCGTGTTCACGCGGCCCACATTACAGGGATGTTTAATGTAAGGGTTGGACACGGAAAAAAACATATTTTTCATAAAAAAGCAATTAATTCTGCCAGCCATGAAAATATTTGATTTTTTTATTACTATTACATAAAGGATAAATGAGTTCTTTGACCACACAAAAATTTATTTTTTTACAATAAATTTTACTTAATTTGGAATATTCAAAACATTAACAAATAATAAATGAATATGTATTTAAATATGTATAAACATATATATATATATATATATATATATATATATATATATATATATATATATATATATATATATATACATATATATATATATATATATATATATATATATATATATATATATATATATATATATATATATATATATATATATATATATATATATATATATTTATATATATATATATATATATATATATATATATATATATATATATTTATATATATATATAAATATATATATATATATATATATATATATAAATATATATAAATATATTTATATATATATATATATATATATATATATATATATATATATATATATATATATATATATATATATATATATATATATATATATATATATATATATATATATATACAGTGGGTGGCCATATTATTAGGGACACTTCGAATTTCCTGTAATTTTCATTATTAAATGAATTTAATGAGCAAATAATTTGGTTTTTTGAATATTTTTTTACTGATTGGGGTGCTTCATTTAGAATTTAGGAACTATATTATCATGGATTTAATAATACCATTTTATTTTTATCATAAAAAGTGATTATTCAACAAATTCTAAAAAATCTTAATTTTTAGTAATAACACCCTTTGCTGCGATTACAACCTCCAAACGTCAGGGCATACTTTTTAATGCAGATTTTTGCATTGCGACAGAGATAAGGGTTATTATGCCATACTCTGATAAAAGTTTCTATCATTTGCCACTTAGTGGTGATGACTTCTTTAGCAATCTCACGTTTCGTTAGTTCCCAAAGGTTTTCAATGGGGTTCATATCTAGCTAATTCCCCGGGTAAGGCAAAACACAGAGGTTTTTTTCAGCCAGGAATGTAATAACACTCCTAGCTTTATGACACAATACCGAGTCATGCATTAACACATACTTTTCATCGCCAGGGAACCATTCTTGAGCCTCGGCTGGAGTCGACTTTTCAGTACTCGCTGGTACTATTCTTGCCTCATGGTCCCTTCCATGATAAAGAGGCATCCCATACCCTTAAATGAGATAACGGACCACAACATTATGCTAACAGAGTATTTTTAATCATCTCCACAAGGCAGTCTGGGTGGAATTTTTCTCCTGGGCCACGTCGGAAAAATGAAGTTTTTCCAACCAAAATTTTTAATGTTGACTCGTCCAAGAAGCAGACCTGTAATGTATTACCATAATTGCAAAAATACATATATTTTTTATCTTCTTAATTTATTATACAAATACAAGCCATAAATATTTGAATCTAGTCCGAAACAGTTACATTCCGGTGTTCTTTGGCCCATAGGAGTCGTTTTTTCTTCATGCCTCAGTCAGGCGTAGTTTTTTGGTTGGACGTCGACCCATTAGATTTACTTCAACTAACCGTCTCTGAACTGTCCTTTTGGAGACGTTGATTCCTTCATCGTTTATCAACAAAAATCAACAACAATTAGACAATCAACAGACTTTTTACGATTTTGGAAATAGATGTCCCTGATTTTATGGGCACCACGCGGAGTTGTGATGCTTTTTCTACCTTTTTTTCCGACGCGGGCTGATTCTAGACGCAGGTTTTTATCAATTTTTCTTTAAATCCGATGGACTCCTGACTTCGAAACATCTGAAAAAGCTGCTATTTCTCTCTGAAAATATGTGGAATGAAGTAGTAAGGTTATAACTTCCCTACATTTTCTCGGAGATATGTTTGAAGATTTGCCCATACTTAAATTGAGAATATTATGGTTCAGTTCAAACTAAATTGAATTTTATTTAAAAATTCGTTGAAATTAACTTATTGAATTAGCAAAACTAATAAATTATTAAGCAACACTTACGTTTTTATAGTCTTGAACTCAAAAAACTTACAGAAAAATAGTTTAAAAAAATATTAACTGAGCTCACACCAATATCATTTTTCACTTATCAACATCCAAATGAAAAAAAACTTACTTTTTTGATATTTCACAGTATTGATACATCTTTAAAACAATAATTATGATACCAACAACAAAAATACAAAAGAAAAAATAATTAAAACTGATTAATTTGACCAAAAAATTCATTTAAACTTGAAAATTACAAAAAAGTACAAGTGTCCCTAATAATTTGGCCACCCACCTTATATATATATATATATATATATATATATATATATATATATATATATATATATATATATATATATATATATATATATAAATATATGTATATATATATATATATATATATATATATATATATATATATATATATATATATATATATATATATATATAAATATATATACATATATATAAATATATATATATATATATATATATATATATATATATATATATATATATATATATATATATATATATATATATATATATATAATTTGTAATGCACCATTTTCGTAAATACTACCTCAAGGTCGCTTCAGATAGCCCAGATAGATCTGATAGTATATGTTTATATACATATACATACATACATAATTCAGCCTCCCTATCTTCCAAAAATATGTAATGTAAGTGATCACTTAACCAGGTTATGACAGGTTATTCGCCTTATAAATACCCAGACTTTCATAATCTTCTTCATCTATGTTGAAATTTTAAAAAAAGTAAAAAATAAAGTTGGAGCCCAAGAGAGCACATGATAAGCGGTGATGCATTAGCCGTATATAAATTTCAGAGTCACTTGGACGTTAGGTAATAAGTATTCTTCGTGGCAATATGTACATACTTGCATTGGAACTTAGATAAAACTTTTATAAGAATATTTATTTAGTTTTTATTTGCAGAATATACAAGTACGTAAGCAGATAAAAAAATGCCTGTGTATACTAGTATTTCCGTAAATGTAATATTTCTAGTTTATGGCTCAAAAGGCTTTTATCCAGGCAGTATATCACATCTTTGGGAAGGGAAGAGATAAGGATATATTTTCGTTGCTTATCAAAACAAAACGTATATTTTTTGAAAATATATAAAAGGTCTTTGGTGGAATTCGAACACCCATAAACAAAATGGTAAAGTTTTCTCAGAAAATCAAATCCCGTGTTTACTCAGTGGAGATTTTGTAAATCTCTTGAACAGATTTATAAATTAAATCCGGAAATGAAATGATACAGCAAAATACATCAAAAGAATATCATTCAAAATTATGACGATCTTTCATATTCTAGTGAATTTATTTTCTCTAGGGTTGTTATCGGTGTTTGAAAATGATGCGGAATGCATCAAAACACGTGTCACAGTAGATTTTAAGAAATAGTGGTATTTACTAAGTAAAACATTAATTAAAAATAAAATAAAAGATATTTAAATTGAAGATCATGAATTTATTTGTATAGAAATACAAACACTAGACATTTGCATCACTCTCAATTCTTCATTGGTTTAAGTAATTACTTTATACACAACGTTACATTTACCATTATATTGATGACTGATAAAAAATTGATGAATTTATAAGAATAAAAAAAAGTCTTTTGAGACCTTCAAATTGAATCACATATGTATTGGGTCATATTAAAAGTCTGTGCGATTTTTTGCTCTACCAGTTTAAAAATTTCATCGACTTTTTCTATGACTAGCCGACTAGAGGTAGATGCATCTGCAATCCTGCAATTTTCATGATAATTTCAGCTCGTCGAGTAGGTAGGAAAATAGGTATGGTTTTTAATTTGGCAGGCATAGCATGATTTCTTGCTACTCTTGTATGAGTATATTATACAATATATTAATTTGAAAGGAACGTTTCAGATTTGTATAAAAACAAACTAAATTACTATCGTTTGTTGAAATTTAAAAGAAATCACCTGAAGCTGAAACCTTTTTTATGTTTGTTATGAGAATCTTTTTTGCTTTAATTTCATTTATAAATTTCATCACTTGAACCAGCTAATGACAAATCATAGACTCTATAATTCTCAGTGAAACTCTTTTTTTTATAAAAACTTAATCTTTTTAGAGTTGCGACTAGTAAAATAAAATAATGAATTATAAAACAGGTAAATCAAACAAATTCAAAAATGTTATCTCGCTTAGATGTGTTTTGGAGTTTTAAATTCTTATTTTAGTTATTACAAATTGGCTGAAAATCACCATTTTTGCGTCAGTCTTTTAATATATTAGAATACTGCGTAAAAACTTAACTTCGGTAAAAATATTTATATTTACAATCATGATGATGTCGTCTACTCTAAATAAGTACACAATATTTATTATATATAAACGTTAAATGTTTATAATAATTATGACGTCTACTCTAAATACGTTAACCATATCGTAGTCGTACAGGAGAAAGTGACCAACTGCCAAAACGTAAAATGTTCAGGAGGGCCATTTAAGTCACTTTTGCTTGGCAAGAAAATAAACACCAATGCAGTTGGTCATTTTCAACTAAACAACATATTATACTTTCAAGTTTAAAATCCATTGGGATTTTTTCAGGGCAAAATTAAGCTAGTAAGATATCAAATAGTCAATGATCACGTTTTTGTAAAACAATGCACTTGGTCACTTTCTCCTGTATGACTACGATATCGTGTAGACAATTTTGACTTTCTCTTTTTTCTTTAGAAATCAATATCCCATCAATTTTATTTTTGGTAACATTAACTTTCTGAGTATCAAAATTGAAAAAATTGAATTGAATTTCAATAATATCATCTCAAATAATATATCAGGGAGATATTTAAAAAAATCCAAACGAAATATTGCGATTTTGTTAAATTTTTCCCAGGAATTCAGAGATATTGGAAGAAACAACATTTTCCCTTTTCGTTTAAATCACAATTCTGCAGATTTATTACTTAACCTATTATTAACGAAATCGATTCACCCAGTTTGGTTGTACTTTTTGAACAAATTTATCTGTTTTGCTCAAATTTATGAGAAAACTTTTACAAACAGCGAAAAAAGTTTAAGGATATAATGTGTCATATTTATGATAAACTGCATTTCTTTTTTCTTTTAGAAAAAAAGTTTTAGTAATTAAAAAATATCTTTTCCTGTTTAGTCATGTACGCTTATTGTTTGACGTGTTTATTATAAAATGCATTCACATAAATTGGTGATTTAAAAAAAAAGAAAAAAGTAAAAAAAAAAGAAATTGTCTTCATCTTTGAATATATACAAGTCAGATTATGTTTTGTCACTTTGTTTTTTAATAAAATTATTTTACATTTTAAAAGTTAATTTTACAACATTTTCCAACTTAAATAAATAAATAGTAAATACATAAATAAAAAAATAAAAAAATTGTAAAATGAAAACAAACTGTGGTAATACGATATGATATAACAAATCAAACACATGATGGTTAAAATATTGACTATGAATAATCGATCATGGCTGTAATCGTTTAACCTTTTTTAATAACTGAGTAGGCATTAATTTGAGGGTGCTATTTTGTTTTACGTTAATCGCAGTATTTCAATATGTTATAATTATCCAAAGAGATGTCTCTATATATTCCATAGTTGACTCTATAAAAACGCTTGAATAAAATAAGTAGGAAAGTTATACAAGTGAAGACGCGTAAATTATGCCATACTACGCATAAATTTAGCTTATGGAAACGTAAAATGCGTTAACACGGTTATAAATCACTTTGTCTATATCGAATGTTAAAAAAATCTTTCTTAGATGATGTAATAGTCTATTACGCATTATTTTACAATAAGTCTTAACAGTATGAATCGTCGAAAAACAAATAAATAGTGTATATACTCCCTAAAGAAATTAAAAAAATTGAAGATATAAAAATTCTTGAGAAAAAAATTAAACCCAAAAACATATAAATCTTGAAAAAATATAAAAAAAGACTATTATACCATTTATTATACAACATTAAACCATGAGTGTAAGTCCCTCTCCAAGCGCAAGAGCTCAGTATCTTTTTTGGAGAGGCGCAGCGAATCTAAATATAAAAGTTTTCCATATGCATAAATGTTTAAAATGTATTATGTTATACTTAAAAAATGTAAATATATTAAATAAAAAAATAATTAAAAAATGTATATTTACATCGATACTTTATCATTTATGGATATATTTTTTTGCCGACTAAAATAGAATTGGTCGATCATACCTGTGCAGTATTTTCTGTATGGAGTATACCTTTGATGACCGAAAATAACTAAACTAAACTCACATTATCGGCCGAATTATGTTCGGATATAACGAATTATTATCAGAAATTTTTAATTGGACAGTATTCTAGATTATATTTATAACTAAACTTTAGGAACGAGAAAAAATACTTTTTATTGATATATACCACTTATTTTAAAAATCCATTATGACACGTGTTTTGATGTTCAACCAAAAGATTCAAAGATAAAAAAAAAAGTTTTCTGAGATTCAAGTATTTTTTGTATTTTATATTAACACTATTATTCTAGTTCTACGTATAAAACCTTTACCCTTATACCCTTTACTATGACTAAATTATATTGTATACGTGGGTACACCTTTGTGGGATCTTTTTTGTGTTCATTTTTATATTTTATTCATATTTTAAAAAAATAAAGAAATGGTGGTATTTACCAGGTAAAACTAAAATAAAAAATGAACACAGATTACCACAAAGTGACTGCCGAATCAATGAAGGAAAATAAAATGTTTTGTGCTATTTGTATAGATTTGCGTAGGTGTAGCTCACATCGAAAAATGTAAAAAGGAAATTCAAAAGATTTATTTATTTTGTAAGCGTTTTATTAGAAAATGATACAATGCTGCAGAAACCTAACAAACTCCTTTTATTATATAAACTCCTGTTAATATATTTGAAAAATACATAGTATTATAGGCGAACAAGCAGCTTTCATCTTGTATAAGGATTCTCAATTTCTGATTTTTCATACTTTACATTATTTAATGTAGTTCCGTCTTGTCCGCCTCCGTAGTGTAATGGTCAGCATGCTCGGCTACCGTTTTGGAGGTCCTGGGTTCGATTCCCAAGGGGGGTAAAATAAATATAAGTGATTTTTTTCACTGTAATATTTATTCAATATTATTACCCTGGACTGGTACGTGAAGCGGAGGGCTGATCACCTTTCCTTCATGTGTAAACGATCAAGATAACACTGCGTTTATATGACGCAGTGCCCCATGCACCATTGGGGTGCGGATAAGGGTTTTATATTTTATATATAATGTAGTTCTTTGAATCTAAATTAATGTCAATTAAATTTTAACCGTCAAACTCCATCATTTTGCCAACTTTCACTAATTTTACTAAATGTTTGGCTTTGTATACAGATTATTACACTGTACACTTAAAAAAAGGTTCATGACAAACCTTCAAGGGGACAATAATACTTTTCATGTTTTAAAATATAATAATAATAATTTGATGTTAATATTTCCAATATGAAATGAATTGGACTAGAATACATTTGAACTAGATTACATTTCATATTTCCAATATGAAATGTAATCTAGTAAATTAAAATATATTTTTTATAAAATACTGTAGAAGGCAGTTATAACGTGCATTCGGATATATTGAGGGTCTTTTTTTGCTGTTAGTTTCCCTAAAAAATTATGTTCTCAAAAACGGATCCAAAAAATACTAACAGCAAGAGATTACTGATTTAAAAAAAAGTGATTGTGACATGATTTTTATTTATATTTTATATATATTTTTTTTAAATTTACAAAGATTTTTGTTGTCAAAATTAACAAAAATATTATTATTTTAGATAATTCGCTTATACCGCGTAGATCATATAACGCAGGTCAGTGACGCCGCTCGCAAACCCACGTTGTAACCTGTAGGTTTTCACTTCCACTGTAGGTAGTCTGTTCAGAGTTATTTTACCTCTAGTTTTTTTAATTGTCTGCCTCCGTAGTGTAATAGTCAGCATGCTCGGCTACCGTTGTGGAGGTCCCGGGTTCGATTCCCAGGGGGGTTTAATAAATATAAGTGATTTTTTCACTCTAATATTTATTCAATATTACACTGGACTGGTACCTGAAGTGGAGGGCTGATCACCTTTCCTTCATGTGTAAAACGATCGAGATAACACTGCGTTTATATGAAGCAGTGCCCTGTGTACCATTGGGGTGCGGTAAGGGTTTTATTATTATAGTTTCTTTAAAGGATTTATTTGGCAGTATAAATAATAATAATAAAAAACTGCATATAAAAAAAAAACTGTGAACAGACTGTACGTTATATTTAAATTCGGCATTTATTACCTTTCGTTGTCGAGTATCAACAAAAAATAATAATTTTAACATTGTTGACATTCTGCTTTTTATATTAGTATCTATTTAGACCTTTGAATTTTGAGAATATCGGCGGTAGGTACTCATGTCCTAAAGTTAACTTAAAGTTAACTATCAAGGGTTGTCGCAAACCCAAATCAATAAAGTTTCTTTGAAATCCGAGTTTTTGCGATGGTACAAAGAATGCAACAATGCCACACGTCGAGCAGAAGTAATGGACTACGCTTTGCTTATTTATGGATGAGAATCGATTCTACTTTTCTTGAGAAAATAGTAGGAAGCAAAAACTCGTAAGCTAGCAAATAGATCGCTGGCAGCCTGGGTACTGGAACAGCCTGATTGAGGATATCATTTATTTTAGTTCAGGAATTAATACTATTTTTTCTTTACTTGTGTATTATATCATTCTACTACAACTACTACCACCATTGCGCCGTTTTATCTGCAGGGGTAGGCGGAGAGGATGGATCGCCACACTCGTCTGTCCTGGCATACACTCCTAGCTTCCTCTGGCGTATCTACAGTCATAAACGTCACAATTTTAACAGACAAAATTATCTATTTATTTAAAAATTAATTACAAAACTAATTTTAAATTACAATGACCGGGTGCAATAATCGCGTACGATATATTCTATTTGAAATAATAAATACAAACAAAAGATTTCCTCTCAAAAAAGTAATAAAAGTGTTTATGGTATACTTAATTCAATGAGATAAAAATTCGGAACTGGATTTACCTTCAAGTCCGCAAATAACAAAGAGCGCCGCAAGGAAACCTCAGTGCGCTTAAAAAAGGCACATTTAGTTCCTACCTATCCGGACATTAAATATTTACAAGTTTTATTATGGCAACACAGCCCTTTACAGCGGCTCGGGCTGATTCGCCTGACCTTATTCTGTTTGCGCGGAGAGTCGTCCGCCATACCACCGGTCTTTATGCTACCCTGGTACCAAATACCCTGACACCCCCTTTGAAACGGAACGTTTTCAGAAGGAAATATGGTGACATTTATTTTTTAATCGTATTTTTTTTTCAAAATAATATTTATTTACAACATTTTGAGTGTTTTCAAATACTGATTCACAAAATCTGGATTATCTCCATTTACAGGAGTTATTTCCATATTATTCTTCATCTTTGATGATATGTCAAAAAAATAATATGAAAATAACTCCTGTAATTGGAGATAATCCAGATTTTGTGAACAAGTATTTGGACACACACAAAATGTTGCAAATAAATTATCTGGTCAAATTATAAGCTTAAATAATAAAAATTAAACTAGTATTTTCTGGCGTTTCTCATGTGTGTGATTGTAATCCAGGATTCGGACCTCACATACTAATATAAGAGTTTCTGCTTAGTAAAAAACTTCTTTACATCTCACCAATAGATGTCTTTAGTGCAGTTCTAGTGATTCAAGAACACGGTTTCTAAATCGGTTCATATATATATAAATAGAACTTCCAAGAATTTGAGTAGTGTGGTTGTTGATAATGGGTAGAATTGGTGAATGTTACACGTGTGTAAAGTGATCACTTAAACCAGCCTATGACGGTCGTCAGCCCCGTAAATGCCCAGACTTCCATATTCTTCTTCATCTTTGATGAGATGTCAAAAAATAATATAACATTTATTAGTTGCCGAAGAAAATCATGTTCAAGGATTTTTAGCTTGTTCAGTATGTCTTGAAATGGAAGTGAATGTGTATAGTTATTAATAAAAAAAATAAGGTTGATCCCTACAAACTATACATTTGTTTTACAATGGATTCAATATCTTATATCAATCAAGATTTATCACACAGTTCATTTATTAGTCTCATTCGTCCTGTTTTTTCTAAATAAGATACCACTAAATCTGATACATCAGTATGTCATATTGCCTCATCAATTTTTGTCAACTGCATACCTTCTTTCGCACATTCTGTTTCTAATTTAAATCATCCTTTTTCAAAAATTAGTCATATCCAAACTAAATGAAGAACATCTTGCGATGACGTCTCATCACATTCACAAATGGAGTTTTGTCTAATTTTTAAGTCGGTCAGTAGCAAACAGCATTGTAATAAACATGATTAAATAATAATAAATTTAGATATTTTTGTGGCATTTTCTTAAAATACTACCCCCAAAGGCGCTACTCCATTAATTGACATCTCAAAATAGAGTATACTGATCAACAAAGTCTAGGTACCTATTTACAGAGTTTACGATATGTCATAGGCTGTTTTAAATGACATTTATTTTATAATTGGACAGTGCGTGCAGCATTTTAATATACTTGTTTAAATAATAACTGGTCAAATTGTAAACTTTGTAATAAATAAAAAAAAACTTTCCGCCTCCGTAGTGTAATGGTAAGCACGCTCGGCCACCGTTCCGGAGGTCCGGGTTCGATTCCCAGAGGGGGGGTCAAATAAATACAAGTGATTTTTTCAATCAAATATTTTTTCAATATTACCCTGGACTAGTACCTGAAGCGGAGGGCTGATCACCTTTCCTTCATTAATTAACGATCAAGATAACACTGCCTTTGTATGATGCAGTGGCTTATAAGGATAAGGGCTTGAAAAATGAAAAAAAGGAATAAAAAAATTGAAAAATTTTTTCATGCGTTTCTCACTACGCGAATATAATCCAAGGTTCGGATTTTGCATACAAATAAAAGAGTCTCTCCTTAATAAAAGCTTTCCCCTATCTTAAATAAATGACTGTTGTGAACTCATATGTTCTGTGTTACGAGATTGATATCTTGGAGTTTCAAAAATTTGAATAGCGTGGTTGTTAATCATGGGTGGAATTGGTGAATGTTGCACGTGTGTAAAACGATCACTTAACCAGCCTATGTCATGTCTTAAGCCCTGTAAATACCAAGACATCCATATTCTTCATCATATATTATGTTGAAATGTCATAAAAAAAATGGACTTTATCTGTTCACGGTACTGCGCAGTTTGCGGATCATTCGTATGAAGCAAACGCGTAGTTGTAGCGCGCTCTCGTGCGAAGGGAAGCATTCGCAGTCGGAAGCTACTCGTATTTGCCGCCAAAATTGAAAGTAAATCGCGCCATTTCGTCGGCCATTTTGCTATCATTACGAATATTTTGTCATTTTTCACCGCGCTATGATGAGGGCCCTCCCAGTATATACGAGGTACAATATGAATCTTAACGATAAATTTATGCGATCATTGAATTTTCTCGGCATATTTCGGAAGATTATGACGTTTTTAGACGCTGATCAGTGTAACTATGTAAAATTAGTTATTTTTATATAGAATTTAGCTGACATTGTTAACCGAAACAAAGCTAATATTGAAATAAACTTGATAATATGATTTTATTTGCTTGTTTAAAGTAAAGTAGTGCTCTATGCATCATTGGGTGCGGAAAGAAAAGGTCAGAAGGAGAGGAATATGTACAATTCTTTAATGAAAATCATTAATAAAAATTACGAAAAATTAAAAAATAAAATAAAAAATGTTAGTAAAAAAATTACACATTTCTGTAATTATTGATTAAATAACATTTCTTTTTTGATCATGTAATTTTTTCGTAATAGGCATTGAGCCAAATTCGTTCGTATGATATTTGGATTAAGTTTTAAAAAAATATTGAAGAAATTTTCATATGAAGAAAAAATTACATGTGTTTATTAAAACAAAAACAAAAAAAAGTATATTTTACTTTAACCCCGTTGGGATGAAATAGAGAAATTCCGTGGAAATCTCGTATTATTTTAATACTAATATTATTTATAAATTGGAGTACATTTTTCTGACGTGTGGTGTTTTTGAAATCAAATATTTTTATGTGAAAGTAGAGGACGAAAAAACACGAATGTGTTAAGAGGATGACGGGATGTGTCTCCTGAATACGAAAATAAATCTATTATCACGACAAACTTTCAACTGGTACAAGTAGATATTCAAGTCACACCTCCTAACTATAGTACTACCACTATAATTACTGTCATAACTATTGGAATCACACTTTAAATTGTTATAATTAATTTGAAATATCTCGTTTCTCGCTCTTCGTTGAGTACAATAATATTTAATTATAATTTTTTATAAGTAGCACTAAATTTGCGATTTTCCATTTTAAAATTGAAATGTAACTATGTTCTGAAATCACTGTAAATATTTTATTATAATTAAGTTATACTCAATTATTTATAGTGATTTTAAAACAAAGTTACATTTTAATTATAATACATATTTAATTAGTTTAAAAAAAGGAGTTTTTTTAAACTAATAATAACATTTTTATTTTTTTACATCTCAACGTAGATTATGTCTGGGTATTTACAGGGCTTATAACCCATCGTAGGCTGATTTAAGTAAACACTTTATACACGTGTAATATTCACCATTTTATCCATGATTGAAACACTCTCAAATTTTTGGAACTCACACGTATATCATGTGTTATCTCTTGACGCTTTATGTTGGAGTTCACGGGAGCCATATTTGGTTGGTTTTAATAAAATATCCTATGTACTAAATTTTCTGGAATACTGTGTACCTTGGCTGTTATAAAATGACGGTGAAAAAATATTAATGTAGGTACCTAATAAAAATATTAAATATGAAATAAATTCGTTTTGTTGGATCGAAGCGTATTTCATACGTACGATCCAAGCGTACGCGACTCTCTTCCAGTGCAGGCCCGCCACTTTTTAAATGGACCATCTTGTCTGAGACCTACTCAGGCTTCTGCATGATTATTCTTCTTAGATTTTTAGTTTTACCTTAAATAATTAAAAATAAATCTATTATACATTATACTTTATGGATGTAAACGAACGTCGGTGCAAATTTTCCTTAAAGGAGTATCGACGTGAGTGAACGTCGAAGTCCGTCTGTCAGTTGTCTGTCAGTATGATGTAACTTGTACAGCAATGACATCTTTGGATATTTGTGTGTAATTTTGTCATAATTGAAAAATATTTCGAATAGGTGTTTTAAAAAAATAATATTTTAACATAATCTCTATCTTCATAATACATCGATTTAATAAAATAAAAATAAGAATTTCATGTAAAAAGAACCCACTCCCCAGAGAAAGTCGGACATCAATTTTTGTACTCCCGGAAAAGTTAAAATCACATTATGAGATGTAACGTACATTGAATCCAATTTCGGCGTAGGATTGATAAATAGTCACGTCTCGCATTTCGTTGGCAGGACTAGGGAGTACTTTCGACTTAGGGAGGTGCTATAGACCACGAATGTTCCGCCTGGAAATTTATGGCCGGTGCTGTTTTCCCAGAGGTAGCACCTTTCCTTTCTGACATTCAATATTCATATTTGTTTATTAAGAGCGTTAGGGAACCCGCGGCGCTAACTTCGTTTCATTTTGTTTGCCCATGCCCGGGGTAAATGTGTATTGTCTGCACGGGCTAGCTAGGGTTGAAACTAACTAAGCCGGAGTATAATACAATATAACTAACAGTTTAAAAATACTTAGATATGCAAAAAATATACATATTAATATGTAAAAGATATGCACCTTGACTTTATTTATGAATATATATATATATATATATATATATATATATATATATATATATATATATATATATATATATATATATATATATATATATATATACATATATTTATATTTATATATACATATATATATATACATATATATATATATATATATATATATATATATATATATATATATATATATATATATATATAAATATATATATATATATATATATATATATATACATATATATATGTATATATTTATATACATTATACATATACATACATACATACATACACAGAGGATGTGCATTCTGTATAGGCAGAACAGCAGTGCCTGCCCTGGATTACTCGCGTTCTATTTATTCTAATTATTAATCGTTCTAATTATTTTTAGTCCATATTCGATTTAATACCAGGAGTGCATAACAACTTAAAAGGTTTGGTTTTCTCCAAATAATTACACTTTTCATATACACCCGTTGCCACAAAGAGCCAATACATATAGTACCAATGGTTGTTAATTTACTTTCTTAATCAAGGAGAGTCTGAACGTTATGTCGGGAACTATGCTAATTATTATTTATATTAAATAACTCCTTCATTTACCAGTAGTCCCAAAGTAGGTCAGCTTTGTCGTGAAAGTTAGCAAGGAACGCTTTACGCTGTTGAATGCTGTTGGTTTATTTTCTCGGGAATAGAGAAATAATAAGGCTTTTATTCACAACACTTTGCGTGTGTCCAAATTCTTGTTCACAAATCTGGATTTGACCACTTTAAAGTCATTTTTTACATTTTGACATGAGTCGGTTTGTGGTCCCGTGGATAGTGTAACGGAGTATTAAGTCAGAGTTTCTCGGTTCGACCCCACCCTATCATAATTTAATACTTTTTTCTAATAATGAGCTTCTTAAGCTCACAGAAATAGTATGAAATTGCAATATTTGTGTAAATATATGTATTTCTCTTTTTTTAATAATAAAAAACGTAGATAAAGAATAACATGGAAGTCAGTGTATTTACGAACTGTCATAGGCTGATTTAAGTAGTAACTTTATAAATGTGTAACGTTCATCATTCTACCCATGATTTACAACCACACAATTCTAATTTTGAAACTCCTGGATATTGATCATTTTCAAGACACAGTAGGTACATGTGTGCCAAATAAAAGCTTTCTCAATCCAACATACATTGGCTGTTGTGAATTCATATGTTCTGTGTCATGAGGTTGATTATATTTCTTGGCGTTCCAAAATTTTGAGTAGTGTGGTTGTCAATATATATCATATTATTTTCATCTTCATCTATGTTTTTTTTTTTTTTTTTAAATAAATATTTGTGTTTGTATTATTTACACAAATATTTCAATTTCATACTATTTCTGTGAGCCTAAGCGGCTCATTATTAGAAATAGGTATCAAATTGTGGTAGTGTGGGTTCGAACCGAGAAACTCTGACTTGATAGTCCGCGACACTAACCACGGGACTACAACCCGACACAATGTCAATGTTGAGATGTTAAAATGTAAAAATAACTAAAAAATGGAGGAACCTACATTTGTGAACAAGGATTTGGACATACCTAAAATGTTGTGAATAAAATAACTGTTCAAATTATAATCTGCATCAAAGTTGAAATAATTTTTTGGCGTCTCCCAGTATTAAAAATAACGGGGTAAGGATCATGCATATATTTAAATAAAGGATCTCTGATATATAAGCTTTCTTGAACCAACCATAGATACTCCCACAAACTCCAACATGAAGCGACGAGAGAATAGTAAAATTAAACGTTCAAATTTGAAAAAAATGTGTATTATTAATGTTTTGACTAATTTTATTCCTATCATCGATTTTATATATTTTATTAATTATTCTGTAATTTTAAAATAATGGTATGCAAATATAATACATTTTTATTTATTTTTTCGGCATTAACTTTGTGGTAAGACATGTTACAATGATTAAAGAAAACACTCCGTTTTTTACCACTTGAGTTTTATTATAGACTACATGTTTCAGAAGTTAAACTTCCATCATTCAGGTCTGTATAATAACTATTATATATAATGGTTATTATACAGACCTGAATGATGGAAGTTTAACTTCTGAAACATGTAGTCTATAATAAAACTCAAGTGGTAAAAAACGAAGTGTTTTCTTTAATCATAATACATTTTAATATGACAAATCACATAGTTACAATAAATTTACAAAGTTTTTTTTAATGTGCATTTTAAAGAAATCTCACCGTCTATTTAGGAACAAATGATTATTTAAAATTAAATTATAGGTAAGTAACATTGAATTTTCTCGTTTACAAATATTTTCTGGGAAATTAATATTAATTTTTAACATGTCATTCATCATTTCTTAAGAATAAATCTAAATTTTCATCATGAGAGTAATTTAATAGAACATTAATTAATTAAAATATGCTGCGAAGCTGAAAATTGTGGCAAGGCACGTTTTGATCTTCAACTTCTTAATAACGTGACGTCATTAAATATTAACTGTCTGAAATATTAAGTGAATTACTAAATGTGTTTTAACTTTCAGAATCGTTTCTCCCAAAACGAAGGTTGAAATGTTTTTTTTCTATACTATTTTTTGACATCTTATCAAAGATGAAGAAGAATATGGGAGTCTGGGCATTTACGGGGCTGACGACCGTCATAGGCTGGTTTAAGTGATCACTTTACACACGTGTAACATTCACCAATTCTACCCATTATTGACAACCACATTACTCAAATTCTTGGAAGTTCTATATATATGAACCAATTTAGAAACCTTGTTCTTGAATTACTAGAACCTCACTAGAGGCATCTATTGGTGAGATGTAAAGAAGCTTTTTTTATTAAGCAGAAACTCTTATATTAGTTTGTGAGATCCGAATCCTGGATTATAATCACACACATGAGAAACGCCAGAAAATACCATTTTCATTTTAATTATTATTTTGTTTTTTTTCTTCTCTTTTTCTCCATTAACACGTGTGTGTACGTTAATATCTTCTTCCTTTTCTAATCCATTCAATTGTGTATAGGGCATTGCATTTCATGAACGCAGTGGACAAAATGAGCTTTTCCACCGTAGTGCAATCAATTTTGGAGAGCCGATTCTTACAGATTGCCGATAGATTTTCAATTAAGTTTATGTCTGGCAAAATTCTTGACCAGTCCAACACAGTTAATTGTTTTTGTTTAAAAAATTCATCGTTTTTTTTGGATTTGTGGCAGGGGGTTAAATCCTGCTGAAATATTCCATAACCATTTGACCTTCGTTTTTATATCTCTGGTAGAATTTTTTCCTAGTAGAATTGGGTGATACTTTTCGCTATTCATCATCTCAGTCACTGAAAGAAGCAGCCCTGGTCCATAATACGAGGAACACCCGCAAAACGTTTTTTTAGAGGATTTTCCATATACGAAAAAAAATTGTTTCGATTAATCTATTCGATACTGTATGTTGTCTTTGGAAATTTCGGTAAACTAAACGATTCACCGTCTTAAAAGGAAACATTTAGAGGAGGGGAGAAAGGATCCGTTTAAATTTGTCCAGCCTTATCGTACTTTTTGTATATTTAAACATGTATACGGAATGTAAACAAAGAGTCGAACGTATGAATTCAATCGATATCATATTTTCAGTCCCTTGTACTGATGAAAAAGAAATAGAGCCTTAATATTTTTACCGCATGCAACTGGTTTTGACATTTTTCGATGGGTGGAACATTTTCATCACTCATAAGAAAAACATAAATTTCTCTATGGGAAAACGGAGTACTTTTTCCAAGTGTATTTTTATGAAAACCCTTTTTTATTTGGGGAAAGGTCACTTCGTCCTTTCAGTAACTTTTGACAGTTTAAAAGTCGTATACTACAAAACGGTACTGAGGAAACAAGTGTTATTTTTTGTTGACATTTTATTTAATCTTTTAAAGATGATTTTTCAAATAACGATAAAAAAAAAAAAAAAACAAATAAATCAAACACCGTAGTTATTGAAAAATGGATTGATATAAATCAGTTTTAAACGCCGTATAACTAGATGAATTAGAATTTGGATGTCTAGGTATTTACAAGCCCGTGACTTATTATCGGTTGGTTTAAGTAATCACTTTGAATACGTGTAACATTCACCGTTCTACTCATGATTGACAATTACACTACTCAAATTTCGGAGCTTGTATTTATCCTTCTTCTATCTTGTGTATTTATATATTATATATATATATATATATATATATATATATATATATATATATATATATATATATATATATATATATATATATATATATATATATATATATATATATATATATATATATATATATATAAATAAATATATATGTATATATTTTTTTTTTACACCTCACCAATAGATGTTTCTAGTGAAATTCTAGTGATTCAAGAACAAGGTTTTTAAATTGGTTCATGTTCAGGTGTGGTTGTCAATAATATGGGTAGAATTGGTGAATGTTACACGTGTGTAAAGTGATCACTTAAACCAGCCTATGACGGTCGTCAGCCCCGTAAATGCCCAGACTTCCATATTCTTCTTCATCTTTGATGAGATGTCAAAAAATAATATGATTATAATTAAGTTATAATAAAATACTTATAGTGAATTTAAAACAAAGTTACATTTTAATTATATACCATAAATATTTATTGTTTGATTTTATTACTGTCTTATTTAAATTTAAGCATAATATATTATACCATAAACACTGCGGTGATTTTGATCTTTCTTCAGACAATTGTAAATTAAATGCTCTGTTCTTTCGAGTGATGCGTCAGAAATACGATAAAATTTTCTTTAATTTGATTACGACTTTACTCGATTTGTTATGATCTGACATTCTTAGACGTTGCTCGTGATGAAGAAAGGCGGTTGGCATTAATTGGTTAGAGTAATACAATTACTCTAATTACTTTGAAATCAGATTTGTAAATCAGTTAGCCTGACTCAGATTAATAAGATCTTAGACAGGTTTATATTATATCTTGAATGTTTTTAGCAGATACTTTGTGGCACATTTTATAAACTTTATAAAATTAAACAATTTTGTGTTAACCAATTTTTATTGGTACACATTTTCCAACCGGTTTTGACAAGAACCTTGTCATCCTCAGGGTTTATGTGCTAATTCTAAAACATTGAAATACTCATAGTTTTAGGTTATAGTTAATTACCCTTTCCTTGCGATACCGAAAACATCCATACACTCCGTACACCATATGAAAATTTGATTTTAATATGTGATTAAAAAAAACGCTAACGTATTCGCTGCGCTATGCTCAATAAAAGTAAAATTTATGAGTTTTTTCCCGTTTTTTTTTAAATCGCATTTTCATATGGTGTACGGAGTGCGTGGAAGTTTTTTATATTGTAAGGGGAGGGTAATCAACTATAACCAAATTATTGAAATGTTTTAGAATTAACCCTGAGGATGACAAGATTCTTGTCGAAACCGGTTGGAAAAAGTGTACCAATAAAAATTGGTTAAAACAAAGTTGTTTTATTTTATAATGTTAACGTTTATATTATTTATTGATTTTAAATTAATTTTGTGAAAAGAAATGTAGTTATAGAATATCATTTATGAGTTGATTAATGTAAATACGATTAGTTTCGAGAACTAGAGATGTTATGATTTTTTATTTTAGTTGAAGTTTATATTTTCACCTGTTGATGAAAGCATTTGTAGATCTCAAAACTAGTCATGTTTATATTAATAAATACAAAGGGTGGTGTTATACAAGTGATTTATTTTTATGTTTAAATACTAAATATCATTAAGGCACAGTATTCGTTAAGTCGCAACTTTATTTTCTCTAAATCCAGGTAACATATTACGTAATTGATTTTTCTAGAAACACAGTTTTTATTGAAAAAATATTTTTTCTTCGAAATAATTACATGGTTTTGAAATAAAATGTTATCAAAATGTAAGGAGTTAAAAAAATTATTGTATTCTTAAAAATAAAAAAAATATATTCATATCCATTTTCAAAAAAATCAGGCGTGAACAGATATCGCTCACTCCTTTCAAAAACGTCAAAAAAAACATGATTTTTCAGCAGAACGTTTTTTAAGTTTGAAAATATAATACAATTTATTAAAAATAAATATAAAGCCACTTATTGAATTTTTTACTGTGCAACAGATCTTCTTAGGTTAAGCCTGTAGGTTTTTTCTCCATTTGAAAAATAACTAGTTTATTAAAGAAAAAAACGAACAATACCCTTTCTTCAAAATGCAAAAACAACACTTTCTGCCCTGTAGCGGGTAAATATTAAGTTAAAAATATGCCTTTTTTGCTGGGATATAGTACATTTGCTGGGCATTCCGAAAACATGCACAACTGAAAATAGACGATTTTTGATTTATGACGTTCTTGAAAGGAGTGAGCGATATGTGACCTCTCCGTGGGGTCTCCGGTGGAATAGTTCTGTGTTTGCGAATATCTCCTTAATATTGACAAATTATCATAGAATCGATTTCGTTACTTCCCATTAGTACGTAGCCAATCGTATTCGTAAATAAAGCAAGAACTCACGTTGTTTTTTGTACGAAAAGGACTACATTTCCAACATAAAGCAGCATGTTTATGGCCCGTCTATAATAGAAACACATTGAGGCCCAGAACGGACAATAGAAAATAAATGATTTGTCTCGACGCCTGCGTTGTAACAGACACCTCGACTTAATGCCGTTACATTTACGATTCATAAACGTCCAATGAATAGTTCTATTTATAGGTCGAGTGACTTAGCTCACTTTTACGATGTGTGATTAAGCTAGCTAATGGTACTCAATGTCGGAAAAGTCGTATTTTCCCTGATTTAAGTAATAAAATCAGGGAAATATAAAACGTTCCCCGGATTCGTTAATACAAGTTCATAAATTCACCCGGGAAAACACCTGAACTGATCAACACTAATATACGACCTTTTTATTGGGGATTTTCCCTATAAATTGTTTCCACTTGAAAGGAACTGAATGTGCGAATAGTGAAATAAGGAAGGAATGCAAAGTTGAGATAAGCATTATCGATAAAATTAAGAAAGGTGTGTTGAGATGGTTTGGACACGTAGAACGAATGAGTGAGGAAAGAACGGTAAAACA
Organism: Brachycentrus maculatus; assembly: GCF_059751285.1. Classification (NCBI taxonomy): domain Eukaryota; kingdom Metazoa; phylum Arthropoda; class Insecta; order Trichoptera; family Brachycentridae; genus Brachycentrus; species Brachycentrus maculatus. The sequence goes on along the minus strand of NW_028281273.1, from coordinate 99,947 downwards.
AATTTATGAGGCGAATATTAGTGGGAAAATAAGCAGAGGAAGACCGAGAAAAACATGGCACGATCAGGTATGCCAAATACTTGAAAGTGGTCAGGTAAGGAGTCGTAACAATCGGCGGGTATGTATGAGGAGATGCATGAACGTGGAAGAGGCGAAGAATGTTTGCAAGGACAGAGTGGTGTGGCGCTCTATTCTCTCTGCCTACCCCTGCGGAGAAGCAGCGTGATGGTTAGTTAGTTAGTTAGTTAGTTAGGAACTGAAAATTACTGTTTTGTAAATAATTATTTTTAGAGTAATTAGTTTTATATATTATCTACCATTTAATTACGAAGGTGATTAAAACATTTTTGTAAGTAAAGCTTTGTTTGACAGAGTTACGTATTAAATATATATTTCTTTGTATTATTTTTGTCCACCTCCGTAGTGTAATGGTCAGCACGCTCTCCTACCGTTCTGTAGGTCCCGGGTTCGATTCCCAAGGGGGGTAAAATAAATATCAGTTATTTTTTCACTGTTATTTATTTAATATTACCTTGGACTGGTACCTGAAGCGGAGGGCTGATCACCTTTCCTTCATGCGTAAACGATCAAGATAACACTGCGTTTATATGACGCAGTGCCCTATGCACCATTGGGGTACGGATAAGGGTTTATTATTATTTTATATTATAAAACTAATAACAAAATAAGAAAGTATAATGCAAATCAATAAATAAAAATAAACTTTGTGAAGCTTGTCATTTGACCAGTTATATTATTTACAACATTTTGAGTATGTAAATAAAATAATTGGTAAAATTTCAAGTCTATGGAAACCCTTAAAATGAAAAAACTCATTCATATTATTTTTTGAAAACTCAACAAAGATGAAGAAGAATATGGAAGTCTGGGCATTTACAAGGCTTATGACCGTCATAGGTTGGTTTAAGTGATCACTTTGCATACATGTAACATTCATCAATTCTAGTGATTCAAGAACAGTGTTTCGAAATTGGATTATATATAAAGAATTTCCAAGAATTTGAGTAGTGTGGTTGTCAATCATGGGTAGAATTGTTTAATGTTAAACGTGTGTAAAGTAATAAATACTTAAACCTGCCTGTAACGGTCGTAAGCCCCGTAAATGCCCAGACTTCTAAATCCTTCTTCATCTTTGTTGAGATGTCAAAACAATATATGAAAAATATCTCCTGTAATTGGAGATAATCCAGATTTGTGAACGAGTATTTCGTAGTCATACAGGAGAAAGTGACCAAGTGCATTGTTTTACAAAAACGTGATCATTGACTATTCGATATCTTACTAGCTTCATATTGCCTTGAAAAAATCTCAAAGCATTTTAAACTTGGAAGTATAATATATTGTCTCGTTTAAAATTACTAACTGCATTGGTGTTTATTTTCTTGCCAAGCAAAAGTGACATAAATCGCCCTCCTGAACATTTTACGTTTTGGTAGTTGGTCACTTTCTCCTGTACGACTACGATTTGTAAACACTCAAAATTTTGTAAAAAATCATTGTTTGGAATAAAGTAAAATACAAAAAAAAATACAAAAAATAAGCCTTGGATTTTTCAAACTATTTGTCACTTATTGTATAACGTATATCTTAAAATATTTTTTTACTAGTATATTCCTTTTGTTTTCGGGACATTCGATATTATTTATCTTCTTGGGAGAACAGAAGTGAAAGCAACTTAGGGTCCTTCAGCTTTTCTTTTCTAAATGTATACCGAGGGTATAAAAACATTCGCCCGTCTTTGCAGATCAATCACCCCGAGTTTGACATTGTTAGACGCGTGAGAGATAACAATATAAGGAAGGTAATGTGGCCCGACTCCCCGTAAATTCAGAAGAGTATGATTAAAAAGAAAGAAGCCATTCCATTCACGTTACAATGTGCACTCTATATTTTTACTCCTGCCTTTAATTCAAGAGTAGGCATAAGAAAATCTATTCATACATATGTATTATTAAAAATGTAAATGTCGGTTTTTTCAATATCTAAATAAATAACAAACCATCACGCTACTTCCGCAAGGGTAGGCAGAAAGAATAGAATGCCACACCACTCTGGCTTTGCAAATATTCTTCGCCTCTTCTACATTCATGGATCTCATCATATTGCATATACCCGCCGATTTTTTCTCCTGATCTGACCATTTTCATTTTCAAGTATTTTAAATTCTTGATCAAGCCAAATTTTTCTCGGTCTTCCTCTGCTCCTGTTTCCAACTAAATTCGCCTCATAAATTGTTTGTATCGTTTTTTCCTCACTCATTCGTTCCACATTTCCAAACCATCTTAACGCATCTCGTTTATCTAAGCCTTGCATTGTTTCTGTATTTCACCATTCTTTCATTATTTTTTTCATTTACCGATTTCAAATAATAAAAATATTTTTTTTTAACACATTGGCATATTCCAGAAAGTGTATTTTATTAATCTACATAAATAAAATGACTATTTTCGTTAGTTCCAAATTTTTTATCACCTAAAGTTATTCACAGGTAAAAACACCAGTGATAGGTAAAAACATATTTAAAAAAACTACTTTTTTGACCGCAAAGCCAGTGCCATCTGTTACACGTAACAGCAACACATCCAATACTAAAAATTGCCCATGGCAGACAACGTGCTTCTTTACAGTGCTGTCACTTAGCATTTCCAATGTTTTCGATGGCATTGTAGCTTCGTAGATTTTCAAAATTATTATTTTTATTATTTTTAATGAAAATAAATTGATCCACTCGCTACATTAAATACTAAGTGTGCACTCTGCAAAATGCACGCTCGGTGCATTTCCCAGTCCAACGCCTTTGATTGTAATCGAATCTGGTGCAATTTAGGAAAATAATTGATGACTCAGTGCAATTATCACTGCGAGTGCACGTGACGTCATTAATGCTGCCATCCTTCGAGCTACGAGCATGGTTCGCCTTTGATATTCATTTCAAGAAAGCGATCGACTCTATCGGGCTTTTATTGGATTTGTCAATGTGATAGTTATGTGTGCCTATCTAAAAAACTATCTCAAGCTTTACCAAAATCTAAGGTAAAATACTTTTATTTAAAGTATCTTACCTTAGATATTCAGACTTCCATCTTCTTTTCTATGAAAATAAAAGAACCATTACTTTTTTATTTCAAATTGCTGTTCTTGATTTAAGTTTTACTTAGTAAATACCACTATTTCTTAAAATCTATTGTGATACGTGTTTTGATGCATTCCGCGTCATTTTCAAACACCGTGTTATAATAGATTTTAAGGAAAAGTAGAAATTGTTCACCTCCAAAGTGTAATGGTCAGCACGCCCGACTACCATTCTGGAGGTTCCGGGCTCGATTCCCAGGGGAGGGGTCAAATAAATATAATTGATTTTTTTCACTCTAATATTTATGCAATATTACCCTGGACTGGTATCTGAAGTGGAAGGCTTATCACCTTTCCTTCATGTTAACGATCAAGATAACACTGCGTTTATATATTGCAGTGCCCTATGCACCATTGGGGTGCGGATAAGGGTTTGCTCCGCAAAGTGTGTGCCGCGGAAAAAAGTCTAGTTTTGTGAAAAAAACACAATTGCTCCAAATTTAGATTGTCTGCGCTCAGTTAAGTACGCTCACATTTTGTATTGAACAAAATATGTTACATATGTTTTAAAAAACATAAAAGATGCACCCCTACCTAGACTTCATACCAAAGAGTTTTTCTTTTATTTTTAATTTACTTTGTTTTAATTTACTGTTTATAAAAAAAAATAGATAGGGAGAAACGTTATATTTGAAATGTTTAATATATTAACCAACTTTTTGTATTATTAAAATATATATTTTGTAAAAAAAAATCAATGTATTTTTTTATCATAATATGGTAAAAATGCACCTCTGAAATTTCTTAATTTGATATGTGTACCTTGAATAGAAAAAAATACTGAAGTTGCTGAACACTGTACTAAACTGAAATTTACATTTGATCTGATGATATTAATAAGTAGTATTTTTCAAAGTAGTATTACACAAAGTGAACGATGAATGATACAGAGAGTGTTATATTACCATACCACAAAGTTAACTATGCTTTTAATATACAAAATAAATGAATGAAATTCACGTATTTGGAGCACCATTTATTCCATTACCTACCTGTATGTATTCCTTGTGATGAATTAAAGCTCCATTGAAAAGTGTGTGTTTTGAATGAAGCCCTCTTGTTTAAACGCGGAGTGTTATTCCGCGTGGCAGAATAACTAAGTATCATAATGGTGGGATAAACAAACGCGGTAGTTGTGAAAAGGCCACTAATTCGACTTGTTGAGCGGATTGAGCTAAATCAACACCGAATGAAGGGTTGCCGGCTGCTGTGAACACAGAACGCAGACAGATAGCTGTATTAAACCACTCAACTCGAGATGTTTGCTTCCTTCGCTTCCCTTGCCTCCCGTTTAATCTCTCCCTCCTTGAGAAATATATTAAAATCGTATTTATCCAACTAGTGGGTAACCGAGAAAAATAATCGCTAATAAAACTTGTGACGAGGTATTTACTTTGGATGGGGTAAACATTATTTATTGATTTGGCGTTTTATTTGTAGAAATCCATTTTACATTCAATTCCAGATACTTAAGTAATAGTTTTAACATGTCGCTCACTCCTTTCAAGAACGTCGTAAATCAAAAATCGTCAATTTCCAGTTGTGCATGTCTTCAGAATGCCCAGAAAATGTACTTTATCCCAGAAAAAGAGGCATATTTTTAACTTAATATTTACCCGCTGCAGGGCAGAAAGTGTTGTTTTTGCATTTTGAAGAAAAGGTATTGTTTAATTATTTTTAAAAAATACTAAATATTTTTCAAATGGAGAAAAAACCTTTTGCAAAAATCTGTTGCACAGTAAAAAGTAAAATAAGTGGCTTGATATTTATTTTTAATACATTGTATTATATTTTTAAACTTTATAACATTCTCCTGAAAAATCAAGTTTTTTGATTTATGACGTTCTTGAAAGGAGTGAGCGATGTGCATTAATAATTTACGGGAGACAAAATAATATGAAAATAACTCCTGTATTTGGAGATAATCCAGGTTTTGTGAACAAGTATTTGGACACACTCAAAATGTTGTTATTGATAATTTAAGCAAATCGGTTCATTCAGTACTGACTTACGACTTTATCATCTTCTTCTTTTCTTTGTGTGCCATGCCATGTCAGGTTCCCCCGACGTTGACTATCAATTGAGAGTAACTATATGTCGCTCACTCTTTTCAAGAACGTCAAAAATCAAAAAAGTTGATTTTTCCGGAGAACGTTTTTAATGTTTTAACACATTAAAAATATAACCATGTTAATCAATCAATCAAGCCACTTACTGAACTTTTTACTGTGCAACAGATATTTTAAGGTAAAATCTGAAGGTTTTTTTTCCATTTGAAAAATATCAAGTTTATTTAAAAAAATAATTAAAAAACACCTTTTCTTCAAAATGCAAAAACAACATTTTCTGCCCTGTAGCGGGTAAATATTAAGTATAAATGTGCCTCTTTTGCTGGGATATAGTACATTTTCTGGGCATTCCGAAAACATGCACAACTGAAAATAGACGATTTTTGATTTATGACGTTCTTGAAAGGAATGCAAAAAGCGCTTTAACGGTTCGAATTTCTATCTAATCTCCCTTCCGATCTTGATCTACCTTCTGCCCATACCTCGTCAACCTTCTTTTTCTTTCATGATTCATCATATCAATGTAATTGTTTTTTTAAATAAATGTTTATATTAAATAAATATTTATATTATCTGTTGCACAGTAAAATGTCCACCTCAGTAGTGTAATGGTCAGCACTCTCGGCTACCGTTCTGGAGGTCCCGGGTTCGATTCCCAACGGGGGTTAAATAAATATAAGCGATTTTTTTCACTGTGATATTTATTCAATATTACCCTGGACTGGTACCTGAAGCGGAGGGCTGATCACCTTTCCTTCATACGTAAACGATCAAGATAACACTGCGTTGATATGACGCAGTGCCCTATGCACCATTAGGGTGCGGATAAGGGTTTTATTTTAAAGGTGTATCCACTGAGACGATCCATCTATTAATTTTTTTAATCTAGGAAGTTGGAAGTCTGAAAATTTCAGAGCTTATAATCTGGCATTTGGCTATTAATTTATACGTTTGTTTAAACACTGATGTACCAGAACAGTGGTCATAAATAATTTTGAGAAAAGCGTCGATTATTTTTTTTTCAACTCTGTTACTGGTTGGCAGTAAAAATACTAACGAACATGTGCTTATTTCATAATGTATAAAATATTTACTATTATAAATATAGTAGGAATATCTACGCTTACTATATAACATCGAAATCGCATTAAATCTAAAAGTTGTAGATATGCACTGGTATAAGATTCCTTTCATATTTTAGTTGAAATTTCATTAGGTGTGGAAAGTTGGTAGGTACTGCCGTCATATGAGAATTTCTGAAGTTTGCAACTATATCCATTTGGACATGCGTGAGATTTATTCCCAATTAATTCACTCATATTTTTTAGGAGAGAGAGTCTAAAATAATATTTCGTTACCTTACTGTTCTAAAGGCAAAATTTTGGCAAATGTAGATGACATTTAGGTACAGTACTATTTTTTGACATCTCATCAAAGATGAAGAAGAATATGGAAGTCTGGGCATTTACGGGGCTGACGACCGTCATAGGCGGTTTAAGTGATCACTTTACACACGTGTAACATTCACCAATTCTTATTGACAACCACACTACTCAAATTCTTGGAAGTTCTATATATATGAACCAATTTAGAAACCTTGTTCATGAATCACTAGAACTTCACTAGAGACATCTATTGGTGAGATGTAAAGAAGCTTTTTATTAAGCAGAAACTCTTATATCAGTATGTGAGATCCGGATCCTGGATTATAATCACACACATGAGAAACGCCAGAAAATACCATTTTCATTTTTATTATTGAGCTTATAATTTGACCAGATAATTTATTTACAACATTTTGAGTGTGTCCAAATACTTGTTCATAAAATCTGGATTATCTCTAATTACAGGAGTTATTTTCATATTATTTTTTGACATCTCATCAAAGATGAAGAAGAATATGTGTGTAAAGTGATCACTTAAACCAGCCTATGACGGTCGTCAGCCCCGTAAATGCCCAGACTTCCATATTCTTCTTCATCTTTGATGAGATGTCAAAAATAATATGAAAATAACTCCTGTAATTGGAGATAATCCAGATTTTGTGAACAAGTATTTGGACACACTCAAAATGTTGTAGGTACAGTACAGTTATCGATATGTTATTTTTATATTGATTTTGTTATGTTGTCGACAGTCGATTGTTTTTCGATTGAGATGAATATTTCTAATATGTTTTTCTGTAACACCTCTGTTCATTTTCACACATTCCTAGCAAGCATCAATTAACACTTCATCCGAACAAGTTGAACTACTACAAAAATAAACAATCCCAAAAATGCTTGGCTTGTTATTGTGGCCCCAACCTTTGCCAATCAATTTAATTAATTCAATGTTGTAAAAACGATAATCAAAGACTTTTTCGAGTGATCTGTTTTATTTTAAAGGGAAATGTATACAAACAGCTTTATTGAATGAGAAAACATCGTAGTAGGAGCGTATTTTTAGAACGTTTAGAAAAAAAACGATATGTTTTTTAAACAAAGACCTACTTAACGGATTGATTTCTTACAATTTGTTATTTTATATTTTATCCGACACTGGATTATTCCCTTTGCAAATCATACTCCTGCTAATTCTAACGTAAATTGTGTAATGGTTCATTTGGATTAGGGAATCGATCGGATTACTAGTGGGAGTGTTTTGAGAAAAATGATAGAAAAAAAGGAAGAAAAAAAATACACTCCTGACCAGGTTCTTGATTCAGGTGATTGAAAATGCTCTTTATTTTACATTTTTATACAGATACTGAGTGAATAACTTTGAGAACTAGAGTATTTGGGTTCGAACCCACGATACCACAATCTGATGTCATTTTTAAAAATGAGCCGCTTATGCTTATAAAAATAGTACGAAAATGTTATATTTGAGTAGGTATATAATCAATCACATATATTAATTTTCGTATTAAAAATATTCACTAATGATTCTAATAATGATAAAACATGTATGTACATACATTTCATATAATTTTTATAATTCTAAATAAACACTTTTTGGCACATACTCGTACAGCGTCCTACATTTAGTATATTTATCCACTTAAATACTAATGATAAATAGACCTATATGTAGAAATACATTTTTCATACTCGTACCTTTAAAACCATTTTTCATGTTTATTAATGTAAACAAGGCTAGTTTTGAAAACTACAGATGTTCTCATCAACAAGTGAAAATATGAACTTGTATTTACATTACTAAACTCGAAAAAATATCTTTATAAAGAAAAAAAACTGTTAGATGACAATATACAATATACAATTTTAATATAATAACTTCTTTACAAAATCCTTGTTCTTCAAACCCTTAACTGCACCCGATGATACATAGGGCACTGCATAATACAAACGCATAAAGGAAAGGCGATCAGCCCCCCCTTAAGGTACCAAGTTAATGTTTAAAATATTATCTTATCTTAATAATTATTTTATAATATCTTATATATAATATCTTATCTTATATTAATTTAAAATATTATCTTATCTTATCTTATCTTAAGGTCCAGGGCAATATTAAATGTTAATAAAGTAATATTAATGAATTAAATCACTGTTATTTATTTGAACCCGCCCTGAGAATCGAGCCTGAGACCTCCTGTACCGTACCCGAGCGTGCTGACCATTACACAACGGAGGCGGACAATATACGCATATACAATGTTAATGACTTCTCTACAGAATCCAGTAAAAATTATTCGTCCATTATGCAATGGAAAAAATGCCATCTGCCCATTGAGTCATCACGGGCATCTGTGAAAATAGGTTGTTAATTTGAAATTTATAGTGGAGGAACGTGGCCTGGAATGCCTCCCCTTAGTTACGAGGATTTGATTAATGCCGGCGCTTGTTCGAAAGCCGGAATTTAAATAATATTCCCATCCGCATGAAAAATTAAACTAAATTTGCAGAGACTGAAATTTTTCAGATTCTGCACTGACTGAATATTTTCACGATGAAAGGCCCGAAGAATATTATATGGCATAACATATCGCTCACTCCTTTCAACAACGGCAAATATCAAAAAACTTGATTTTTCAGGAGATGGTTTTTAAAGTTTAAAAATATAAAAATAAAAATAATAAAACCCTTTTCCGCACCTCAATGGTGCATAGGGCACTGTGTCATATTAACGCAGTGTTATCTTGATCGTTTACACATGAAGGAAAGGTGATCAGCCCTCCGATTCAGGTACCAGTCCATGGTAATATTGAATAAATATTACAGTGAAAAAAACAATTATATTTATTTTACCCCCCCTGGGAATCGAACTTGGGACCTCCAGAACGGTAGCCGAGCGTGCTGACCATTACACTACGGAGGCGGACAAAAATATAATAAAATGTATTAAAAATGAATATCAAGCTACTTATTGAACTTTTTAATGTGCAACAAATCTTTTTAGGTAAAACCTGAATGTTTTTTCTCCATTTGAAAAATAATTAGTATATTTAAAAAAATAATTAAACAATACCATTTCTTCAAAATGCAAAAACAACACTTTCTGCCCTGTAGCGGGTAAAAATAAAGTTAAAAATATGCCGCTTTTGCTATGATATAGTACATTTTTTGGGCATTTTGAAAACACACACAACTGAAAATTTATGTCTTGAGTTGAGACACCTATAATATAAACAGTATATTAAACTAACTAACCAATACGCCATCATATAGGCAAAAAGATCAGCATCGTCAGCATACAAAAGGCAGAAGACAGGCAAATCAAATCATCCGTTAAAACAAGTTTTGCCCAAAAATCATTTTCATTCCTTGCGCCAAAGATATTTAATTTGCTGCCCGAAACCATTAAGAATTCCAGTAGTGATCATGTCTTTAAATACAGTGTCCGTCGATGGTTGCTTCTCGTTGGAAGGGACAAGGTAGAAAATTAATTAATTAAAGTCCAGGTCTAAATATTTTATTGTAAAACGTTTACAATATAAATTGTTATTGTATCTATAGTATGTGTTGTATATAATCTTATAATTTTTTTTTTTAAATGTTTTAACATGTAAGTATTTCGGCTCAACACAGGCCATGCCTAAAGAGCCGTAATACATATAGTAAAAAAATGTCTATGAAATAAAAATAAATAAAAAATCGATCATTTTAACGTCCAAATTTAAACCTTTCAATTCTTTTATACAATTATCTTGGTATACAGTTTAAACAGCTACAGTGACATTACACATCCCTGTTTAACACCCTTAGAGATGCCAAACCAAGATGAAAAGGAACCATTTACCGTAATGAATGCAGGATATTGGATATTGGATATCGGACATATCCAGGAACACAGGATATTATAGTTAAACGTAGTAATTATCTCATGTCTATAATACCAATAGTTTACAGTTAACTAAACAGAGATGTCTATTGCAAATTTAAGTGCTAGGAGTTGAGGAGTATGTAGGAGGTGCTGTGATGCAATTTGCGCCACGTTCGGATGTGAGGGGTGGTAGTAATAGCTTTGAACGTGTTCACAGTCAATGTTTACGATAGCGGCTTTGAAATACCGTAAAACGACATGAAATCTCTCACTCTACTAGTCAACGTATTATATTAACATATTTAGACATGTGGGTACCCACCTGGTATGTGTACTTAATTTATAACAGCGAAAACACCATTAAACTCGGCACAAAGGATGAAAGGATTTTGACAAAAATGCCACACGCAGATTTTTGGCTGTAATTTTATAAATTTTATGAATTTTTCATTGTTATTTTCATTTTCATTGTCATTATAAATTAAGTTATCATTTTTCAGACGGTCCAGTGATTAGTGTCGGAAAATCTTGGAGTTGATTTCATTTTAAAATAAGTGTATTCCTATTACGAGTATTAATAACGGGCCGCTAAGAGAAAATAGTATGAAATTGAAATATTTATTTGAAATTGAAACACTTAATTTCATAAGATTGTTTAATATTTATAAACGCATACACTGACACACATTGGGGGGAGGGGGCTTAAGTACGTTTGCACAGCATCTTGTAACTGACTCCTGGTAACTGATACAAAATCCATCTTGACGATGCTAAATACATTTTTTATACAAAAAGTATACACACACACACACACACACACACACGCACGCACACACCCATACTCGCACACATACACACATATTAAGGCGGAAATACAAATATGGCAACTAAATATTATGCAGTGTTTGTTTAGAAGATTTTTTTATAAATTATTTCAAATGCTTATGATTTTTTTTGGGAAAATATTCTTCAAACCCTTATCCGCACCCCAATGGTGCATAGGGCACTGCATCATACAAACGCAGTGTTGTCTTGATCGTTTACAAATGAAGGAAAGGTGATCAGCCCTCCGCTTCAGGTACCAGTCCAGGGTAATATGGAATAAATATTAGAGTGAAAAAATCACTTATGTATAATTGACCCCCCTGGGAATCGAACCCGGGTCCTCCAGAACGGTAGCCGAGCGTGCTGACCATTACACTACAGAGGCGGACATGCGAAAATATACCCACATATAAACGTTTATTACTTTATAGAGATCGATTAAAAATGCATTAATTTCGTGAAAATACATTTTATTGTTGCATGATTTGAAGTATAAATAATTTCGCTTATCACGTCAAGAGCCTTTTCCGTTATCGCTTCCCATTTGTGATCGTAATAAAAACTTTCACATCCCCTTTTCCTTGAGGCGGCTGTCACTCTTTCCCGCCATTATAGCGCAGCACTAGCGCCGCCTAGCGCCAGTCGAGCGACATACAAATATAAAAATGTATACCGAAACTCCATTTACGTCACGCTGTGCATCGCTGCATATATACGGACGCCTAGGGGCAGCGTTTAATGGCGTCCGCGAGAAAACAAAATGAAGACATTTTTACGTTCCGGCGTCATTGTACAGTACAGTGTACGCTCAAGAAATAAAAATAATAGCTGTGAAATGATGCCTCCAGAGCTACGCTCGCATTCTTCGTAATATTTACTCTAGGTGCTTGTAAATTGCTGATTCAAAATAGGATAATTTTCACATTCATTTTTTGTGGTCTACTATTATTAGAACGTTGTTAATGCTTAGATTTTGGCATCGAATATCGAAGGTTGGAGATAAATTTTATTTTTTATTTACATTTGCCACCTTCTTAAGTAATATTTACATATGTTTTTATTATCTTCTCTCTTAACGATATTTTAAAAAGAGTGTTTAAAACCATTTATACCTCACTAATCCAATATGGCATTGTATAATGGTTAGGAGCATATAACAACGTACTGAATTCTATCAAAATAGCACAGATAATAAATATTAAAAAATAAAACTTATTTTTAAAATTTTATGTTGACCCTAAAGTGAATTTATTAATTAAAAAATTGCAATTCTTCAAGTATTTGAAATAAAAGTAAAAATTAAAAATTAAAAATAAAATCATATTTAGTGATTTTGGAATAACAAAATGCAATACTCGTAATTCCAATAAAATAATAAATTTTTTAAAATAAAATATATGAATGGCACAGAAAAATACAGATATAAAAAATAGACGATATAAAATTACTGATAAAAATAATATGTTTCATGCCTTAATACATTTAAAAATATAAAAATTAAAAAAAAAAACAAAAACAGAGGACATAAAATTCAAATATATTTTATTAGATCCTTAATTAAACACAGGCAGTGCACAACGGAGTCCTGGTTCCAACTCTGATGTGTGGAAGTGAAACATGGAGTTGGCAAAAGAAGGATGAAAGTAGACTGAATGCAGTCAAAATGCGATCTCTCAGAAGAATGTGCGACAAAACGATGTATGATAGATGTACGAATAGTGAAATAAGGAAGGAATGCAAAGCTGAGATAAGCATTATTGATAAAATTAAGAAAGGTGTGTTGAGATGGTTTGGACATGTAGAACGAATGAGTGAGGAAAGAACGGTAAAACAAATTTATGAGGCGAATGTTAGCGGAAAAAGAAGCAGAGGAAGACCGAGAAAAACATGGCACGATCAGGCATGCCAAATACTTGAAAGTGGTCAGGTTAGGAGTCATAACAATCGCCGGGTATGTATTAGGAGATGCATGAACGTGGAAGAGGCGAAGAATGTTTGCAAGGACATAGTGGTGTGGCGCTCTATTCTCTCTGCCTACCCCTGCGGGGAAGCGGCGTGATGGTTAGTTAGTTAGTTATCCTTAATTAAATGCATCAAATTAGTTCAGAGTAAGTCTCTCTCAAAGTACAAAAGCTTAATCTCTTTTTTGGAGAGGTACAGCTTAACAATAATTATACTCGGTCGTGTCAGTATAGTATGTATATGTCTAAAAAACCTATTTATGAGTACATACACAAGTGAAAAAAAAGTATTAAAACAAAATAAAAAAGAAAATTGAATGATATAACATTAACAATGTATTTTTAAAATGAAAGATAAAGAAAATTATACAGATCTTAAAAATAAATGTATAATTAACAAGAAACAACAATCTTATAACGAGTGTTGTATTTTATGCTTGTATTTTTGTTTTAAAGTATTGCATGTTGCAACTAAATGCAGCTACCAGTAAGATATTGCATTCTAGTAATACCTGCATTCATATATTAAACATGCAATACCTCTGCAGCCTCTGAGATGCCGAAATGTTTCGTTTGGAGAACTGCATTTGCTCCTTTGCACTTATAATACTTTAAAACTAGAAATCTCCCTTCATTTTTGTTATAAAAACGAGACAATTGTTTTATTGATATAGCAATGAATATACATCATAATTTTTATTTGAAGCACTAACTTTGTGATTTTTCATTTTATAATTAAAATGTCATCATCATCATCAGCCTGTGTCCGTCCACTGTTGAACGTAGGCCTCCCGCATGAGTCTCCATCCTCTTCGATCCTCCGTCTTCCGCATCCAGGTCACTCCCACTATTCTTCTTATATCGTCAGTCCATCTTGTAGGGGGTCGGCCGATGCTTCGTTTGCCAGTTCTTGGGCGCCATTCCAATACTTTTCTTCCCCATCGACCGTCGTCTCTTCGACAGATATGTCCTGCCCATTGCCACTTGAGTGTGTCTATTCGTTGAGTAGCATCCACTACTTGAGTTCTTCTGCGTATTTCCTCGTTTCGGATTCTATCTTTTAGCGATTAAATATTTTAAATATTTTATTATAATTTTATTATAATGTTTACCGGTTTCGAAGCTAATTAATTAATCAGTCTTGATAAAGAAGCGGTTAGCTTCGAAACCGGTAGACATTAAATAAAATTATAATAAAATATTTTTAGTCATTTTAAAACAATGTTACATTTTAATTATATTAGAATATATATCACTTAACCACCCTCGGGTTATTTTCAGACATATTTTTTATAAACAAGCAAAAAAATCACAACGTTTGTTGTCACAAAAATTGTAAGGTATGAAAACTGACAAAAATTTGCCAGTGTATCCGGTACGCATTAAATATTTTTGGAACAGATATATTTTCTCGTGCGCGTAGGTCGTACGGGTTGGCGTAGAATGGTGAAGAAAAATCGCGCGTATCACGTACGTTGGTATGTGTAGGGCGGTTAAATATAATATGATGATATCTACAGAGAAAACCAAAAGTCTTACAATAAGTAGAAACCCAGAAATATGTAAACTCGTTTGTAAAATCAAATAATTGTATAAAACACAGTAGCACTAGTAAACTCTATGACGAGACTCTAAGACAGCTCAGTAAAGAGGCTGAAATAACAGAAAAAAATGGAAAAACAAGCTATTTGAATATAAAGAGCAAAGTGAAAATATACAAGTCATGTGTTAGAGACCGATTGCCACATTTCGTTCACTCCTTTAAAAAACGTCATATATCAAAAAACTTGATTTTTCAGGAAATCGTTTTTAAAGTTTAAGATTATAATAAAATGTATTAGAAATAAATATCAAACCGCTTATTGAATTTTTTACGGAAAAGATCTTTTTAGATAAAACCTGAAAGTTTTTTCTCCATTTAAAAGATATTTAGTATATTTAAAAAAATAATTAAACAATACCTTTTCATCAAAATGCAAAAAACAACACTTTCTGCCCTGTAGCGGGTAAATATTAAATTAAAAATATGCCACTTTTGCTGGGATATAGTATATTTTCTAGGCATTCCAAAAACATACACAACTGAAAATTTACTATTTTTGATATGTGACGTTGTTGAAAAGACTGAGCGATGTGTTTGCGATGAAGATAAAACTGCGTTTATATTATGCAGTGCCCCATGCACTATTGGGTGCGGATAAGGGTTTAAAAATGCACGCAAATTGATTTTTATGTTAAGATAATTCACATATGAAATTTTAAATATTATTGACTAGGGTTAGGAGGCGTAAAAAAATTATATTTACTATTTCTATAAAATATTCCATTTTCTCAAACGAGTGTCGCGCTACATGAGTCTTTGTATGAAAGGTCTCTAATATTTTCGTGTCACTGTATTGCCCCTGACCTTTGAACTTTACACTTTCCACGGTTGTGTTGGTACTAACAGACCTGCTAATAATTAAACTCCCACACAAATGTTCGCAGTCGGCTATAAAAGAGTGTTTTGTAGGGCTTGATAGTTTCATTTAAAAGACATTTGAAAAATTAAGCAAATTTTTCATTGCTGGGGGAAAAAAAGAGTTTTTATCATGTACATACGTAATTTTTTGTCCAACAGACTTCGTCCCTTATAAAAATGAGAAATTGGCCTCATTCGGATGTTCCGTTTTGTTCTTTAAAAGCAGTTAACGCACATTGACACGCGCCGTGGCGTAATTGGGTAGACGGTCGACTGCGAAACTGGCGTCGCGGGTTAGATTCCCGCCAAGTGCAAAATAAATTCAAATAAGATTTATTTTCAAGTGGTCTGGGTGTTTGTGATGTATTTTTCACATTTACCTTCCCTATTCTTACTATCCTACCTGCAAACAAGACTAAAATAGAAGCTTTGCGGGTTATTCCTTAAAAATATTTAAAAAAAAATGTCTGTCTTGAAATTCATATTTCAGTTAGGTCTATGACATATTTCATTTTGACAACATTTTGAGTGTGTCCAAATACTTTTTCACAAATCAGGATAATCTCTCCATAAATCAATATATAAATAGATAAATCAATAAAAAGCTTCTTTCATCTCACCAATAGATGCCTCTAGTGAAATTCTATTGATGTAATGTTTCTAAATTTTATCATATATAATAATAATAATTATAAAACCCTTATCCGCACCCCAATGGTGCATAGGGCACTGCGTCATATAAACGCAGTGTTATCTTGATCGTTTACACATGAAGGAAAGGTGGTCAGCCCTCCGCTTCAGGTACCAGTCCAGTGTAATATTGAATAAATATGACAGTGAAAAAATCACTTATATTTATTTTACCCCCCTTGGGAATCGAACCCGGGACCTCCAGAACGGTAGCCGTTATACCGTTCCAGTTATCATATATACTTCCAAGAATTTTAGTAGTGTGGTTGTCAATCATGGGTAGAATTTGTGAATGTTACACGTGTCTTAAAATATTTGATCTGTGTTTTCTTGTTTTTTTTTGTGAGGTCAAGATCCTGCATCCCTTATGTCACTGCGACTATATTAGGTGTATTGTATTCTTGTTTTATACTTTCTTATCCGTTTTTCAGTCTTATTTACCTTAATCCCATATCCCAAAACGAGTAATGGAAATTACTCATCGGGGATATTATGTGTATTAGACTGTATGTTTAACATGTAATGTAAGTTTATTATATAGTTATACTTTTATTTACATGACAGTTTATTTTTACTTTTAGATAAGTTAAGGGAAAACCTGTAATTGGAATGATATTTTTTTAATTTTATGATATTATGTTACTTTAATTAAATATTCTGTTGGTTTTCCAATAAATAAATAATAATTATACAATAAAATATGTTTAAATTAATTAATTAGGTTATAAACAAGACGTTTTTATATATATTTTTTCATTTTACCGGACTTTTAGTCCGTTTTATCCGAAATCCGTCCAATAGACGTCCATTATATCGAGGGTTTACTGTACTTTATCACTAGTCTATTTTTGATTGCTTGTGAGATTTTGATTCTCACCAATAAGCCTGCCAACGTACTCGTGCATTTATTCTGTACGAGAAGTTCGATAAAATACGATACGTATGTAGATACGGGTGTCAAATTGAACGATATTCGTGAACGGAAAACGAAAGTCTGGATTTTCGCTGTTCTCAATTTTCTCTCTAAGTAATACACTTACCGTACATATTATATGTCAGGGATACTGAACCTATGGAACGCGAGACAATTTTTCATGCCACGTGAATTTAAAAAAAAAGTGATATTACGTTTTTTTTTTAAAGTTTAGACTTACAGATGAAAGAACTACTGCTTTTACTTTATTAAAAGCTACCAGCTATGAACTCCATATAAACATTTTGGAATCTAGCACCCAACAACTAAAAACTCAATAAAAACAATGTTTCAAAGGTTTTACATTTTTTTATAATTATAATTTTTTTTAAGAAAAAGAAAAGAGATGTATTTGTGTTATTTATTATTTAAAAAATACAATTTCATACTATTTCTATGAGCCTAAGCGGCTGGTTATTAGAAATAGGTATCAAATGATGTTGAGTGGGTTCGAACCGAGAAACTCTGACTCAAGAGTCCGCGACACTAACCATGGGACCACAACCTGACACATCTTTAAATTTATTTTTGACATAAGTAAGTACTTTTCAATGTATTGATGCTTTATTTAAATTTAAAATCTGAAGTAACACACACATTTGATACATTTTTTTCCATGTGGCATGTGACATATTATTATATTAATAAAAAAAATGATACTTTATGGCACGGCTGAAAATGGTTCGCCATCCCTGTTATATGGGGTATTGTGAAATATTCCAGATTTCAAGGTTTAAATTCCGAATGCGAAATAAAGTGTAGATGTAAAGGGTGCTTTGTAATTGTAGCGGGGCAGGTTGAATACAGGAGAAGGTTGAGCATTTCATTTTTAATGTGAAATCAAATTTGGGATTGAATTATAATTTAATTTCAGCGAAATAATGAGTTTACTCGCGTTCTCATAAAGATGTGATATAATGCTTATCATCGAACTCGTTAAAGGTACATATGTTCATAAGAGGAAAGTCGAAATTAATTCTCGAAAAATGTATGAAATAAATTTTCTTCCATAATTTATATTATCGACGTAAAGTAAGAAGACCATATTTAATATTGCAAAATGCTTTTATTAATAGCACGTGAATTATTACTTAACATGTTTAAACTATTACTTCAGTACCTAGAATTGTATAGCTATATAAGGACTATTAGTCCATTTAATCTTCACACAGCGAGTGTTTTTGCCTATAATTTTCACTCATGAATTACATGAAATTATAGTAACTTTAAACATAAAGAGTAAATCCACTCACGAGTACGCATAGGCTATGAAACTTAAAAAGTTGAAGCCTGAGTAGGGTCATGATAAGCGGTGTTGTATAAGCCGTAGCTAGATTTCAGTCACTTGGACGTTAGGTAATAAAAATAATCTTCACATTTGCTTGAAAATGTCATAACTAGGGAAAAAAATTGTCACAAAATTATTTTTATGTATTTTTTAACACTAAAATACAGCTTAGTAGCTCAAAAAATTAGTTATTAATTTAACATTTCATATTTAAATTAAAATGGAGTTCTACATATTAAACGCCAAATCTGTTAATTTGTAAAGTGATCAGTTCGTTAAATTGTCAATTTAATTAACTCCTTTTTTTATGATTTAGTAGTACTGTGCGACATTTTAGTAGTAACAGATCGACAACTGTACGTATCGTGGGGTAGGACCTCAAAGGACCTCAAAGGACGTCAATAGGTTTTTCATTTGTTAATGCATTTCCCCCCTTTCAGCGGAGAAAAGCAATTAATTACTCGAGGCGCGATGCAGGAATCTAAACGAGGACTTTAATGACATAAAACCTATGATGAATTTTAGATTTGTAGAGAGATTGCATTGAGAGTGGTATCATTCGCGATAGTATAGGTTGTTTTTGGGAGTGTTGCCATAAGACTATTAAAAAGATTTTATGAAAATTCCTTTGATATTATGTTATCACGTGAATAATGGTGATATTGTCAATAGGACTTAAAAGATGGCCATTTAATGCAGGATTTTGTTATAAACGACGATTATTTAAAGGGTAAATAAATTCTAATTTCTCGTAATAAATTGATGGTGGCACCCGCCGTGACGCATGTTGCGCCATCTTGCTGAAACCACAGCTCCATCACCTCAATGCCATTCAACTGATGTACGAAAAAGTCAGAAATCATTGTTCTGTAGCTCTCTTCATTGACCGTAACACTCTTACTTGCATGGTCTTTTAAAAAATATGCACATTTACATATATAAAACACATTAAACAATGAGTTTTAATGGATGTAAGGGTGTCTCGACAAAGGCTTCTGGGTTTTCTCCAATTAAAGTTGGGCATTCCTGCATATTGACATAGCCATTTAACCAAAAATGTGCCTCATCGGTGAACAAAATTTTTCGTTGAAAAAGAGGATCAAGCTGAATATCGTTTTCGGCCACTCTAAAAAAACACCCTATATTAGTAAAAGTCGTAAAAAATATGATTTAAAATAGGGCAAAATATACAGAATGGAGATTGAATGCTGGGAACAGATTGAATGAGACACTGAATCAGTTATAGCAAATAAAAACCCATCAGGTAAAAGGTAATCTGGCAGTACACAACGTAGTTCTGGTTCCAACTCTAATGTACGAAGTTGGCAAAAAAAGATGAATGCAGTCGAAATACGATCTCTTAGACGAATGTGCGGCAAAACGATGTATGATAGAATGGTTAAAGTTACACGTGTATAAAAATATCACTTAACCAGCCTTTGGCAGGTCTGTTAATACCCAAACTTCCATATTCTTCTTCATCTTTGTTGAAATGACAAAATGTAAAAAATAACTCGTATGTTGAGTAACCCAGATATGTGGACTCACTCAAAGTTGTGTTCAAACATTTTAACAAAACTCCTATTCAAAGTTGTTTTGTTCAAACATTTCAATCAAACGCCTGTTTGTTTTTCAGATTTCATAGCGAGATTTGCAAGAATCGTTTTATAAAAAAAAAACATTATATTGTCTTTCTGAAAACGTTGATTTTTTACTTCAAATTTGTACCTTTGTCTTTCAGTACACTTTGCATACTTACTTGGAAAGGTTACATGTTGATATTAATTTTGCCTACTCCGTTACAGCATGCGGGTGGGTTCATTGTAAATTATTCTTAATTCTTGTTTAAAGCTACCATATTATCAAAGTTTCACGCGTGGATTTAAGTTTGGGAAATTTTCCACGCCTAAAGATTTTGAATTTGAAGTTCAAGCAGTATTCCACACTTGAGTATTTTCATTCCATTTGTGAATTTAAATTTCAAACAATGATTTTTTTTTAAATTTTGTAATATGAATTTTAGACATATCGTTAGAATGCTGGTCTAGTAAATTTGCTTGTGAAATTTATCCGTTTAGAAAATATACATAATATAAATAAAAAATACTAATATAAAAATGTAAAAATTGTTCATATTATTTTTTGACATCTCATCAAAGATGAAGAAGAATATGGAAGTCTGGGCATTTACGGGGCTGACGACCGTCATCGGCTGGTTTAAGTGATCACTTTACACACGTGTAACATTCACCAATTCTACCCATTATTGACAACCACACTACTCAAATTCTTGGAAATTCTATATATATGAACCAATTTAGAAACCTTGTTCTTGAATCACTAGAACTTCACTAGAGACATTGGTGAGATGTAAAGAAGCTTTTTACTAAGCAGAAAAAGTTTTTTTTTCATATATATAGAATTTCCAAGAATTTGAGTAGTGTGGTTGTCAATAATGGGTACAATTGGTGAATGTTACACGTGTGTAAAGTGATCACTTAAACCAGCCGATGACGGTCGTCAGGCCCGTAAATGCCCGGACTTCCATATTCTTCTTCATCTTTGATGAGATGTCAAAAAATAATATGAAAATAACTCCTGTAATTGGAGATAATCCAGATTTTGTGAACAAGTATTTGGACACACTCAAAATGTTGTAAAAATTGTTCAATGTGTGAAATTGCATAAAAAATAAATAAATTTTGACACAACGTTGCATTCAAATGCCTTCATATTTTTACATATTTGTGATAGGTAAAAATGGAACCAGAAATTATAGAGTGAGTATCTACATGTTTTGCATCCGTTTTCTGACATATGTATGTATATGATGACGCTTATACATATGGTTCAATAAATAAACATTGAATTTCTAATTTCTGTTGTTGTAAATATCACTATTTCTTAAAATCTATTGTCTTACGTATTTCGATGTATTCAGCATCATTAAATCGTCGTAAAATGATGCTAAATTCATTGAAATACGCGTCACACGTGGTTTTAAAAAATAGTGTTATTTACCAAGAAGTTTTAAATTAAAAAAGTAATAGTCATAACTTCAAAATGACAGCTGAATTAATAAATAAAAATTTAACTTAAAATTAATTTTTATTTATTTATACCTATTGGTTTTTAACAATATAATTTTTATTTATTTTACAAAATACTAGATTAATTACCATACGGAGGATATATCAATATTATAGGTGTCTCAACTTGATATAAGAAGTCTTTCGTTTTCATATGAAAGAAGATGTATGTATGAGCATCCTTGGGCTTAGGACCTGGTACTTGGTAGACTTCGATACTTACTTACTTCTATCTTTCTTCTATCTTCTTCTTTTTTGCGTATCATATCAGATCCCTTGACGTCGACTATCATTTAACAGTAATTGTTTTTTCTTTGGCAGCTCTTAACAGCGCCTTAACGCTTCTAATCTCCGATCTCGTATATTCCGGAGCCAGGAGATCTACCTCTTGCCCACGCCTCGTCGACTCATTATTTTGCCTTTTATAATTAGGTACAATAGCTCTTTCTTCTCTCCACTAAGCACATACCCCAGATGGTACACCTTTCGGATTTTGATATCAGTCAACTGTCTCCCTGTTTTTGCTCTTTGGAGAACATTTACGCTGCTGACCATATCGGTCCACGAAACACGTAGCATTTAACGATGTAACTACATTTCGAAAGCCTTTATTTCTTTATTATTAACTTCTAAACACCTTTATAATTTGTTTTATAGGTACTTTTCCAAGCCCCATTCACGGTGTTTCTACCAACATAATAAATGCCATGAGAATACTATTAATGCAAGTAATTTAAATTCCAAGATTCGTTCCATGAAAAGTTTCAGCATAATATTTGTAAAGTACAATTCCCTTTCCGTATTTGTAAACTTACAATAAACGAGTTTAGTTTCGTTTAAAAACAAAAGCTCGCTCAATTTGTAAAGTTCCAATGGTGTGAACTAAAGTTTGAACCTGCAAAGCGAAGCGTTAACTAAAATTATAAAAGATTTTATTCTAAAGCAACTAATTTGGATTCGTATTTCTAAGAAATAGTAAAGGAAGGTTGAGACGGCAGGATATAATAATAGACTTGAAGAATTGTGTCAAATTCACGAAATGATTCCGAGAAAGGGCGTACGTATACAAAGGAGATGTTATAATTTTTGCAAATGGCGTCGTCATCAACCATATTTGACATTTCGCTCACTCCTTTCAAGAGCGTCATAAATCAAAAATCGTCAATTTTTAGTTGGGCATGTTTTCGGAATGCCTAGAAAATGTACTATATCCCAGCAAGAGCGGCATATTTTAAACTTTATATTTACCCGCTACAGGCCAAAATGTGTTGTTTTTACATTTTCAAGAAAAGGTATTGTTTTATTGTTTTTTTTTAAATATACTAAATATTTTTCAAATGGAGAAAAAAGCTCAGGTTTTACCTCAAAAGAACTGTTGCACAGTAAAAAGTTCAATAAATGGCTTGATATTTATTTTTAATACATTGTGTTACATTTTTAAATTTTAAAAACATTCTCCTGCAAAATCAAGTTTTTTGATTCATGACGTTCTTGAAAGGAGTGAGCGATTTGTGAACTAGACAGCTCACAAATGATTGATAAAACGGACACAAATGTGTATTAACCCTTTCCGGTCCATACAAAAAAATTAAAAAATTCCACCAGGTCCACAATAGATTTACAGCATTACAGGGTTAAACAATACATCCAAGTTTAAAAAAAATAAAACTACACTTTTGTTAAAAGTTTATTTTTATTTTGAATGTATACAATCTTGTCTCTTATTATTACATTTTACACTAAATACGAGTGAGAAAAAAATTTATTTGCTTGTATTTTATCACTAAACTGATGAAGAAAAAAATGTCGAATGACATTCGACATAGGACTCACCGGAATAAAGTCGATGTCGAATGACATTCGACATAGGACTGGAAAGGGTTAACACTGGCAGCAGCCACTTGACGGTATTATCTTTTTCGCGTAAGGGAAAAAAATATAAAATTATTTATAGTCTAAATAAAGATCTCCATTACTCATTTTTTTTATTAAGTAAAAACGTAATTCAAAAACAAATTGGAAGATTAATTTCGCGCCGCTCTGAATCTGTTCGTATGCTGCAACTTTTTTTGTTCAGAAATGTCAAATATGATTGACGTATGACGCCATTTACAAAAATTATAACACCTTCCATGGTGATTAATTTTGTGTCATCCTGTATGTACGAGTTATTCCCTATAATAGGTACCTAAGGGGTTAAAAGGTTTTGCTGATTTTTGGTCGTGTTATTCCGTATTATGTCACTTAAACACTTCGGCTTATGATCATTAATACTTATGTACGTATAATATATAGAAGTACCTACCTCTTCCTTCGAGTCGTAAATTTCAGATCAGTTGTGTTTACGGAACACATTAAAGTAGGTACCTACATTATATTTTATAATATGTCATATTTCAAAGAAACAATGTAGGCATAAATGAAACATGGTTTTGGCAAAGAAATGCGTGGATATTTTTTCTGGCAATTTTAACCTCTTAGTATCCACCTAAATTATTGTAGATGTTTACAAATTTTAATTATTAATATTGGTTTTTAAATAGAAAATATCTGTTAATTGACTCTGTTTTTTCATTGGAAAAATAATTTATTTAAATTTAACTGACTTATAGAGACCCATTGGTGCATAGGGCACTGCATCAAATTGATGGTATGTTAATTTGATCGATTATTCAATGAAAGAAAGGTGATTGGTACTGTGCTTCAGGAACTTACCCAGGATAATATTAAATGAATATTTTAATTAATTTATTTGGCAGTAACTGTGTGGTAAAATCTGTCCATTTTTAATTTAATTCTTACTTGGTTAACATCACTATTTCTTAAAATCAATTGTGACACGTGTTTTGATGCATTTCACATCATTTTCAAATACCACATAAAAATAAACTTAAGTTGTTTGAAAATGGGGCGGAATGCAAACACGTGTCATAATAGATTTTAAGAAAAGGTAGTATTTACTTAAACTAAACTTAAATTAAAAATAAATTAGTGTTCATAGAAACACGCGTCATAATACATTTTAAGAAATAGTGGTATTAACCAAGAAAAATGAAGTAAATAATGTATTATCACAAAGTCACTACCGAATCAATAATTGAAACTTTTTTAATTAATTAGTGTTTAGTCAGATTTTCCAAATATTTCGGGGTTTAAGGAGTTAAAAACGAAGAGCGATGCGATATTTCATGTGACTTTTATAGGATATTTTATGGATTTCTCTTTAGCTCTTTTAACAAAAAAATATACTTGCACAATAAAAATACTAATAATAATATTATTATCCATAAAATATTTAGCTTTTGCTTCATGTAAAATTTGAAACAAAAAACTGAAAATACAATAAAACTTCGATTATATGGAGCTGATTATTTCGACACCGGACTGCAGTTATCCGGTTCTATTAGATTTATGATTTTCCCTAGCAAGCAAGAAGTAAATATAAGTCTAAAATGAAAATATCGATGGTAAATATATCAAGAAATAAGTAAACTACATTTCGAGTGTGTCCAATACTTGTTCACAAAATCTAGATTATCTCCAATTACAGGAGTTATTTTCATATTATTTTTTGACATCTCATCAAAGATGAAGAAGAATATGGAAGTCTGGGCATTTACGGGGCTGACGACCGTCATAGGCTGGTTTAAGTGATCACTTTACACACGTGTAACATTCACCAATTCTACCCATTACCAGTAGTGTGGTTGTCAATAATGGCTAGAATTGGTGAATGTTACACGTGTGTAAAGTGATCACTTAAACCAGCCTATGACGGTCGTCAGCCCCGTAAATGCCCAGACTTCCATATTCTTCTTCATCTTTGATGAGATGTCAAAAAATAATAAGAAATAAGTTGGTTTTTGTGTTTACATAAGTCTAGATTTAAGAGAAGATTTTTCTTGAATTATTTACTTTTAGGTGTGTCCAAATTCTTGTTCACTAATCTGGGTTTCTCCACTTTAGAGAGTTATTTTTAAATTTCGACATCTCAACATCGACGAAGAAGAATATGGAAGTTTAGGTATTTACAGAGCTTAAGGACTAGTTGCTACCGTACTCATACATGAAACGATATATCTAGGAATTCCAAAAATTTGAGTAGCGTGGTTGTCAATTATTAGTAGAATGGTGAATGTTACACTTATGCAAAGGGATCACTAAACCAGCGTATGAAAGGCCATATGTCCCTGTAAATATCCTGACTTCTAAATTTTTCTTCATATTGGGATTTCTATGTGGGGATGTCAATTTTTTTTCATCACTTTAAAATACCTAATGTTTGCGCGACATTCATTGCCTTTGAAATTTTCTTTTTCCTACTTTTACATTTTAATGATTTCATTGATTATCACTGTGAAATAAAACATAATAAAAACACTATAAAATATTTAAATTGGAAATGTATATTTATCAGAGTATAAAATAAATCGCCATATAAAAAAATCATTTCACTCATATATACTGTCAATTTCATTTCCATTCCATTGAACCACGCTTTTCGTACCATTTATCCGTTTATCAAAGACAACATATCAATTTTATTTCGCGGCAATGCAAATTTGCATGATTTTACTGTCAAACACGTCATATCTTATTATAATAAGTTATTTTCGACGGTCATTAGAGCTTTGAGATACTATATAATATAAATTCGGTGAAACATACACTCGTTTCAGGGATCAAACACGCGAAAACGTAATACGTACTTGTTAGCCGAGCATGCTAACTGCACGGTTTGCGAGGGTAGAAAAAAGTTCATTTTCAGGCACTGAAATTTATTAGGTCAACGTTTCTCACCGCAGGATTGCATTTGGGTCTCTAATCGATATCAATATTTTAAAATCGCTGGTAAAATATGGCAACGCGATCCCCCGCTTAGAGCCGGGGCTGTGTGCAATGCAAGTCCGCACGCGATATTGCCAATACAAAGTGTTTGTACATAATTTATGAACGTCAGCGGACAGCGATCTGCAGTAAGTGATACGCGATGTTTGTGAACGCCAGCGGTCACTGGTCACTTCTGCATTGAAAAAAATGAAGAAAAATACGACATTTTGATATCATAGCATAAAGATGAAGAAGAATAAGATAAGTTTTCACCTTAGGGCCAAGAATTTCTATAAGTCGCCACTTTATTTTCTTAATCCAGATTACATTTTACCCATATGATTCTTTTCTTGAAACATCGTTTTTACATTAAAAAAAAAGTTTTTCTTCGAAATAGTTATAAAAGTTTTGAAAATAAAAGAGTTACTGAAAGGAAAGGGGTTAAAAAAATATGTTTTTTTCCAAATATATTCTAAAAAACAAAAAAAATAAAACATATACATTTGAAAAAAATGGGTATCAGCACACGACCAGCTCTGATTGCGGCTGAAGGCATTCTGATTTGAATGCTTGAGATTTAAGGCCGTAGTCGCAATCACATATCTCATTTAGTTTTCAGCAACGCTATGAGCCGCACGTTAATTCACGCCTTAATACTTTTCAAACGAATGTCATTCGTTTGAAAATGCCACAACTAGGCGAAACAACTGTCACAGTTTTTTGTTTTTTGTTTTTGTGTTTTTAACAATAAAATACAACTCGGTAGACTCAAAAATCAGTGTTTGGTTTTAACATTTCGACGTGCCGTACGTAAAGTCCTCTAACTACATTTTTGTCGATTTTGAGATATTTGGTGTATGTTATTAACTGACCAGTATCTACAAATATAAATAAACAAAAAATAATAATTACGCATTGTTTTCAGGAGTATAACACGCTATCTACATCTTATTTACGAAATGAACTGAACTCCTAAAACGCAATTGATTTTGACAAAGCATAAAGTTTTAAAACGATTTAATACATTATTTATCGTGTTTTCAATGTATAATACTAGTTTAGAATTTCAGATAAAACCGTTAATTAAAAAAAAAAATACCTTGAAAAAATCTTCTAAGCTCTCTCCTGTAAGGTAACAGATTTGCAGATATAGTACTTTACGTAGGGGCCGTCGATTTAATATATAAATTAATAAGGAGTTCCAAAAATCAAACGCGAAATTTATAAATCTATATATGAACCAACGAATTTTTATAGTATGTAAGGTTTTATCGGTTTTACCCGTGAAGATATTAATTGCGTTTATAATATTAAGTAAAAAATCATTTTCTTACCTCTTCCACAATCGCCCTTGAAATGTCAACGTACCAAAATGCGACCCCGGTACCCACCGGCTGTGAATGTTGTGAAAAGGGTTTCAATAACGTGTAGGCACGTAATGCCAATTTATACCCGCGCGCCCACATTCCATAGATGAATTATGCAGTAGATATTCGAATTTCAAACAGAGATTTGATATATGACGCGTTGTCGCCGGATCTTGAAAGGATTTCCCGCCTCCTTCCAATATGTATGGTGTTTTTTATTAATATTTTTTATCACATAAAAATTTAGAAAAAAATTTGAATGAGTTGCGTTGATATTGATTTCTTGATAAAATTTTGTCAGCAGTTTTGCCTTTGTCCACCTCTTTAGTGTAATGATTAGAATGTTTGGCTTCCATGCTGGAGGTCCCGGGTTTGATTTACATATTCGGACGCATATTTTTTCAGACGATTGGAATGAGTTGCCTTGTGGCTGATTTTATGAAAAATTTTGGATGTTTAACGTAGTTTATTAATTTTTTTAAATATCGCTCACTTTCAACAACGTTATTTATCAAAAAGCGTCAATTTTCAGTTATGTATATTTTCGTAATGCCCAAAAAATGTTCTTTATTCCGGCAAAAGCGGCATATTTTTAACTTAATATTTACCCGCTACAGGGCAGAAAGTGTTGTTTTTACATTTTCAAGAAAAGGTATTGTTTAATTATTTTTTCTAAATTTACTTCATATTTTTCAAATTGAGAAAAACCATCAGGTTTTACCTAAAAAGATCTGTTGCACAGTAAAAATTTTAATAAGTGGCTTGATATTTATTTTTAATACATTTTATTATATTCTTAAAAAAAAAAACGATCACCTGAAAAATCTAGTTTTTTGATATATGATGTTGTTGAAAGGAGTGAGCGATTTGTCAGTTCTTTTTTACGTTGTCCACCTCCATAATATAATTGTAAGCACATCTGGCTACCATGCTGGAGGTCCCGAGTTTGATTGACATATTAAATTTGAGATTTTTCACCTTAGGTACCTACACGAAAATAAATACCTACAGGAGTAGGTACCTAATCTTTAAAACGTATGATATTCTAATTTCAACGTCGGTTGAAACAGACCTAGCCGGATTATTATGAATGGAGATTTTTCACCTTAGGTACCTGTACAAAAATAAGCACCTGCAGGAGTAGGTACCTAACTTTCAATACGTTTAATATTTTAATTTTCATGTCGGGTGAAATAGACATTTCAGTATTTTTTTGAATGAATATTTTTCACTTACCTCAAGTACCTACACGAAAATAAGTACCTACTGGAGTAAAAACTTATCCTCTACATAATATAATTGACACTATTTATATTCATAAAAATGCCATTTATATATATTTATAAATGGCATTTTTATGAATGGAGATTTTTCACCTGAAAAAAATAAAAAATACCTTCGGGAGTAGGTAACTATTCTTCAATCGCTCACTCCTTTCAAGGACGTCAAAAATCAAAAAAACGTTTTTAAAGTTTAAAAATATAATACAATGTATTAAAAATAATTATCATGTCACTTATTGAACTTTTTACTGTGCAACAGATCTTTTTAGGTAAAACCTGAAGGTTTTTTCTCCATTTGAAAAATATTGAGTATATTTCAAAAAATTATTAAACAATACCTTTTCTTCAAAATGCAAAAACAACGCTTTCTACCCTGTAGCGGGTAAATATTAAGTTAAAAATATGCCGCTTTTGCTGGGATATAGTACATTTTCTGGACATTCCGAAAACATGCACAACTGAAAATTGACGATTTTTGATTTATGACGTTCTTGAAAGAAGTGAGTGATTTCTGAAATTCTAATTTCAACGTTATATTGTAATTTCAACGTCAGTTGAAACAGACCTTGACGCATTTTTATGAATGGATTTTTTTTCATCTACACGCACAGAACTACTTACAGCAGTAGGTACTTAATCTTGAATACGTATGATATTCTAATTTCAACGTCGGCGTCGGTTGGAACAGACCTTGCCGCATTTTCATGAATGGAGATTTTTTCACCTTTCCCGCCTTGAACCGATTTTCCCGCGCCCGCCATTATTATTTCATATTCGCTGTTCACCAGCCCCGTAAAATCTTGATGAATAGGGCTCATTAAAGGGCCCCGCTTGGGGCAGGTACTCTGTTGTCTGCTGCCTTTCTATACAGGACGGACCTTAATCCGCCATTAACACAAGTTTTGATCAACAAAGTGGCAACACTAAATGTTTGTGGTTTTATAGGTCCTCTGATGATAGGCACTTAGGGTTTATTCTTATTTTATTACGGCTGCTCGTGTACTTAAGGAAAAGTTATATCATTTTATGCGACTTCTCGCTACGCAATTGGATATTATTTAAAATGTTTTGTATTCGCAGTAATATTGAGATGAGAAATGAAAATTTAACGTTATTTGAGGCAAAATGTAACTGCATATGAAAAAAGATGAAATAAATAATTAATAAATATGTGATAATAAATTAATTCATAAAAAAATAATGATTGCCGAGGATACCAAGAAAAACATGGCACGATCAGGTATGCCAAATACTTGAAAGTGGTCAGGTTAGGAGACGTAGTAATCGGCGGGTATGTATGGGGAGATGCATGAACGTGGAAGAGGCGAAAAATGTTTGGAAAGACAGAATGGTGTGGCGTTCTATTCTCTCTGCCTACCCCTGCGGGGAAGCGGCGTGATGGTTAGTTAGTTAGTTAGTTTATAAATATGCGAAAGATGAGCAAAAATACTTAAAAAATTGTGTTTTTTTTGTCGGACTCCGTAGTGTAATGGTAAGCGTGTTTAGCTTCCGTGCTGGAGGTGAAAATAAATATTACTGACATACATTTAACACTCTAATATTTATTTTATATTGCCTTGAACTGGTTTTTGAAGTGCAGTAACGATCTAGATAACACTGCATCAATATGTATAGATAAATTGAGAGATTAAGATAAAGGTCTTTCTTCAATAGAAAGACACATTTTTAAAAACCAAACAAGAACGGAACGAGTGTTGCCACATAAATAAATAATCACTGCGGTCAATGAAAGTTGTTTTCCCAATATCCAAATTTTCTCACGCGGCAACACTTGCCTTGCATATTTATATTTCATTAAAAAAATATTTTTATTATGCATTTGAATAATGGAACGCTTATGCGGCAGAAAGAAGACTCTGGTTCGCGCTTAAGCGATACTTAAAAAGGGCAAGAGTACTTTCAGTAACGTGTTGCGTCTGTGTATTGAGCGGACGGGCCTTTTTAAGGTGTGTGTATCTTTTTCCTTTAATGTCAAAGAGTATCACTCGACTCAATTGGGCTGCGCGCGCATTTTGACGTCATATCGTATACGTTTCCCGAGAAAATATAGTGAGGGAAAATATTGTTTGCATGATTTGTATGAATTAAAAGTATTGTATGAAAAAAAAGATACATTTTATGTAATACGCAATACTAATAAAGGAATGGGTAAATGATTAAGTCATAATTTTATGAAAATTTGTAAAATGTATATATTCTTAATTTTTCTCTCTTTTTTTGTGTATAAAAAAAAATTAAGAAACGTGTGTTGAGATGGTTTGGACATGTGGAGCGTATGAGTGAAGAAAGAACGGTTAAACAAATTTATGGGGCGAATGTAGTTGGAAAAAGAAGCAGAGGACGACCGAGGAAAACTTGGCACAATCAGGTATGTCAAATACTTGAAAGCGGCCGGGTCAGGAGTCGTAATAATCGTCGGGTATGTATGAGGAGATGCATGAATGTAGAAGAGGCAAAGAATGTTTGCAAAGACAGAGTGGTGTGGCGTTCGATTCTCTCTGCCTACCCCTGCGGGGAAGCGGCGTGATGGTTAGTTAGTTAGTTAGTTTTTTTTTGTGTATATCAGGTTAAAATGGTTAAAAACAATAAAAATGTTTTAAAAAAGAACTCCATCGACAAGACACACAAGGTGGCTTGGTGGGTCTCTGCAAAATATTTTTTAAAATATGTTTAAAATTATGATTTAAATAAATGTATACAATATATGTAAATAAAAAAAATTAAAATTAAAAAAGGATGGATGATATCGAATATCATGACATTTAAAAATGTTTTGTAATAATAATTTTTTTTATATATTTTTTTTCTAAATAACCGTAATTGCCTTACATAAGATATCTTTGAAGATATTTTGTTAAAGAAATCTCATAAAAAATGTATATTGAAATTGTGATAGATGATCTGAATGTGTAAATATACATATACGCGAGTATTTTAATCTACAATATTGTTTAAAAAATGCTGTTTTTTTTTCTTCAATTAAGTATTTAAGTAATGACAACACACGCAATACCAAACATCACTCATGGCGTACAGCGTGTTTCTTGACAGCTGCATTATCAATGTTTTTTTTTTATTGTATTGTTGTTTCATAGTTTTTTTTAAATATTGTAATTGCTTCATGAGCATCGTAAAATTGTAAATAATATAAATGTGTGCTTTTTATTTCCTTTATTTTCTATTAAAACCAGACTGAGCCACCGCAATGCGTGGCCGGGTACAGCCAGTAGGCAATTATTTCTCTAGAAAAGGTTACAAAAAACATCACGTTTGTATTAATAAATAACAAATATCCCAAAACACTAACGTAGATACTTAAACAAAAATATTTTTTACAGATAAACTCGTAATAATGTAACATAAATATATAACATACAAAGCTAATATCATAAAAATCCCATTTTATACCCGGAAAAAATGCGTGCATAAGTTATACATGAAAATACAAAATACCTTACATTTTCTCAGGAGCAACATGTGTAAAGCATGTCGAAAATTCGCTATATCCCGTAACCGATGTGAGTGTATAAGTTATAAGCCGTATCTTTAACCGAGAAATCCAGTTTCTAATACCAACCTCAGGGTTACTGGGAGTCCCCACTCGAGGATGGTGGCGGGATACATACATACTACATCATTATAACATGATGTGTACATGTGTAGATGTAAGGTAACGAGTCGTCTCATCGATCACCTGTTAAGTCTGTAGGGGTTATTACTAAAAATGTCAAAATTCAAAATCATTATTTCAGGCGTCTAGTAGTAAGTGAAATAAACTTTATAAAATAAAACAACTTTGTTTTAACCACTTTTTATTGGTACACTTTATCCAGCTGATTTCAACAAGAACCTTTTCATCATCAGGGTTTAAGTATCTGCGAAAATCATTCAAGAAAAAGTACGTGAAATAGTTCGGGAAGAATCTGACATACATTTCATTTTCATCTACAGGTGAAAAGTCAAACTTTTCACCTGTAGACGAAAACGTCTGTTAGTTTTCGAAACTAGTCGTGTGTAATGAAATAAAACTTATTTAGTGGTATTATAAGTGTTTATTTTTTTTTAATAATGTCATGTCATCCCACAAAATTAATGCCCAATCAATACATAATAGAATATCAATAAAATAAAATAATAAACATCAATCAGAACCTAAAATCTGGTGGTGTCAAAATTCTACGTTATCGTCACAGCACATTTCATTCTCTTTGCCTACCCCTGCATAGAAACGGTGCGATGGTAGTAGTAGTTATTAAGAAGTAATATTTTATTGCATAATGGAGTATTAATTTTTAAGACATGTAAACAGAATATGCTATAAATCCTTCTATGTATATAACAGACCAAGAGATTTTTTCAATACTCGTTCAGCAAAAACCCATGACTCTATCGACATTTTCACATCAAAATTTGTATTGATATGTCAATATAGATATATAAATAATAATAAAACCCTTATCCGCACCCCAATGGTGCATAGGGCACTGCACCATATAAACGCAGTGTTATCTTGATCGTTTACACATGAAGGAAGGGTGATCAGCCCTCCGCTTCAGGTACCAGTCCATGGTAATATTGAATAAATATTACAGTGAAAAAATCACTTATATTCATTTTACCCCCCTTGGGAATCGAACCCGGGACCTCCAGAACGGTAGCCGAGCGTGCTGACCATTACACTACGGAGGTGGACATTACACTACGGAGGTGGACAATATAGATGAACAAATCTATTTTATATTGATATATATTCGCAAAGAACCTAAGTTTAAGAATTTTTAATGCTTGAATCGATATGTATTTTTATTACTACATACAAAATTAAATTATCAATTACAAATTATAACAAGTAATAAAGTGTAAATATACGAAAATTTTCCAATTGTAAAATTTTGCTTTGTGTATTTAAGTTTCAATACAAAAATAAAGTCGAAATATTATTTTAAAGCATCAAAAATGGGTCGGAAACAGGTTGTGTTCCTAGCAAACTTGTATGAGAATTAAACGTGACACATTGTCGGTTGTAAATAACTCAACACAATCTCCGTAAAGACAAATTTGTATTATAACTTCAATAATCCCTTTCAGACGCCTCTTTCAAATTTAATTGTGATGTCTTTTGAAAACAAATTAAAATTGAAAATTGATATAATATCGTCACTTAATTAATTCAGCCTTCTTAAAACAATTTTTGTTTTTAATTTTGTTCTATCAACAAAGACGAAGAAGTATATGGAAGTCTGGTTTTACAGGGCTTAGCAGAGTTATAACTAGACGTCTATATTCATCTTCATCTTTGTTGAGATGTCAAAATGTAAACATAATTCCTAAGTGGAGAAACCCAGATTTGTAAACAAAGATTTGAACACACTCAAAATATTGTCGTTTTTGAGTTAATTTATTGTGGGAACATATTGTACGTGTTAAAAAAATAAATTAAATGGAACCTAAAGTCAAATAAATACTCAACTAAACTGGTATTGTAAAGTTTGTATTTTCACTCGTTGATGAGAACACCTGTAGTTCTCAAAACTTGTGTTTACATTAATAAACTCAAAAAAGTGAAGGTTTACTTATTTTGTGCGTATGATATTTCATACGATATACTTATGAAATGTGTTTAATTTTTAATGTTGTACCACTAAAAAATAATGATCCGTTATTTTATTTTAAAAACTTAAAAAATAATTATTTAGCTTGCTCCATTTATTACACCTAAGATATTGACATTTTCATCCATATGGTGAATAATCTAGTGTCTGATATAATAAATAATATTTATTAAATCAGAATCCGTTCGCCTCCATAGTGTAATGGTCAGCACGCTCGACTACCGTTCTGGAGGTCCCGGGCTCGATTCCCAGGGGGGGTAAAATAAATATAAGTGATTTTTTTCACTGTACTATTTATTCGATACTACCCTGGACTGGTACCTGAAGCGGAGGGCTGATCACCTTTCCTTCATCTGTAAACGATCAAGATAACACTGCGTTTGTATTACGCAGTGCCCTATGCACCATTGGGGTGCGGGTAAGGGTTTTATATTTTATTTTATAAATCAGAATTTACTTATTTTTACTTTATTGCTCTTCTCAACTTGTACATCTTATAACTATATGTTTTTAAATTTTTTTTTACTTTGGCTCTCAATTAAGTCTGCCTATTAATCTTCTTAACATTAGCTATTTTTTATTCTTGCTGTTTACTTTTATTTAACTCATTTAAAATTTGTGAAATTTTGTAATTGGAATGTTACAATTACCTGTTTTATTTGTTATTCATTATTGTAAACGTATTTATGACAATGTTCTGTTAAATTTTGGTATTGAAAATGATATGTATTTAGTACATATTATTGTTATAGTCAACAATGAATTGGTTCAGGCAATTCGAAAACACTAGCATATTGCTCTCGAAATATAATATTATCTCAGACGAGATCACTAACAATCTCAAGCCTCGAATTAAAGTTAGATGTGGCACAAAGATGGCCCGAGGCAGACGAAGATGTGAAGCTAGTAGATGGATATAGGAATGGGATAAGAACGGGGATGAATGGATGAATGTAATGAATAAAATATCACTGTGAATGGAACTTGAGCAAATAGAAAAGTAATGGGTATTGAGTGATTACTTTTGTTATTCATGGGAGGGGGAGACAATTAGAATTTAGTTCCCTTATAACAAAAGTTGTATTTGTACTGGGTTACTGGATTTTGATGAGAAATAAACAGTATTAATTTACTTGAATCTGAGATAAGTAGTATCAATAAAATTAAAAGCGGGAACGTAAGTGGAGATGCACGAATGTGGATGAGGCGAATAATATTTGCAAAGATAGAGTGAATATCTTTGTATTTACAGGGTTTACCGGAGTAATACCCGGACTTTCATTTTCTTCTTCATTTATGTTGAGATGTCAAAAACGTTATACTAACCTCCTAAGTGAAGAAAACATAGATTATAAAGTATTATTTATTGATTTTGCAATTAATTTGTTCAACTCCATTTTAATTTATGTATTAGTTTTTAATTCAAACACGGTTTTTTGAGTCTACTATGTTATGTTGTATTATATTTTAAAAAAAACACATAAACATTAATATTGTGAAAAATTTTTCGCCTAGTTATGGACTTTTTCAAACGAATGTCATTCGTTTGAAAATACCATAACTAGGCGAAACAATTGTCAAAATATTATTTTTATGTGTTTTTTTTTTTAATAAAATACAACATAGTAGACTCAAAAAATCTGTTTGATATAAAAATTAATACATAAAATAAAAAAAATAATAAAAAACATATTTGTACATAATCAAAATATATATAAAATTGTTATAATGTGTGTGATGAAATAATTTTTTTTATTTAATTATAATATAAAAGGATAATATTGTGGGTGTACTTGCAAAAAACGTTAACTCGAAAATATGCACTGTTGACTTGATGATGCATATTATAAAGTTTTCAACGTTTTATAAACTGGCAAAAGACACCAAGTAGTTTGAAATGTCATATATGTGATTTTAAAAGAAAATTCAACTTTGAGTTTAATAGCGGGTATTTTATTCAGACTAAAAGCTTTACAGGGATTTTAAAGTTAACGTTTTTTGCCAGTATACCCACGATATATATTACAATATTAAATTGAACTGTCTGATTTCAGGATAAAATTGTTTTGAATTTAAACGTAGATTTTTACGATCAGTATTTTAAAGTACCTACCATTTTAGTTTGAAAACGTGTACAGCTTTTTTTTCTCAATATACCAGACAAATCGGGATTGTCATTTACACCCTTTTGGTAGAGCAGTGTTGACTTTGATAAAAACATCTTTGATCTTCTTAAATATTCAAAGATTTGGAACAAAGGTTTTTTAACCGAATGCCTACCCGAGCATGCAAAATCAGAGACAAATTCAGGTAATTACAGACGCGTCAAAATCAGGAGTGGATAAAAGAAAAAAGAATGAGTGAGAGATCTTTTTTTAAATTTTTAATTAAAATTTAATTGGTTAATACCACTTCTACTTAAAATCTATTGTGACACGAGCTTCGATTAATTTCATATAATTTTCAAACACTGATGAGTCAAAGTCTAAATTCCAAAGTTGTGTCCTTAGGACGTTGAAGGATTTTTTTATTTTTAATTTATTACTTTAATTAGCTCATATTACACTTATACAAACTATTATTCACAATTAATTTACATCATCTCTCTCTCTCTTTTTCTCTCTCTCTCTCTCTCTCTCTCTATATATATATATATATATATATATATATATAGCTATATTTATATATATAAATATATATATATATATATATATATATATATATATATATATATATATATATATATATATATATATATATATATATATATATATATATATATATATATATATATATATATATATATAAATATATATATATATATATTTACATCTCCTTACAGTAAACAAATAATTTATTTGTAAATTCTTTCATACTCTTTTCATTCTTCATACATTCAGGCATCGCATTTTCAAAGCCTTAACATTAAACAATTTTGTGACTCGGTTTTTTTCAACAATGGCAGTCCTATTTTATCCTTGTTTTTAGTTATATGTTCATTATTTTATCCTTTAAATATTTGCGTAATTTATTGTTTAAAAATTTATATATAAAGATCAACATATTTCATTTTAGCCTCTTTTTTTTAAAGAGAGTGTAGTAGCTGTTTCCTTTTTTTTCAGTGGGAACATGGACAATCGGTGGGAGGCTTTAATCATTGTCATACTGTCAATTGGGGGCTTATTTTTTTATTGGTATTTACCAATTCAAACTTTATGAAAAATAGATAGATATTGCAAAAAAGTTATTACCGAATCCATTGGTGAAAAGTGTTTTTAGAATTTATTAGGTGGACCAGGAATTATGCCATTATTTTAAACCGGTCACGATTGACCCAGTTTGCATATGATTTACTTAAAACTACTGAAAAACTAAGCTTGGATATTTTTAGTCTATAGTGCATTTTTATTTAAACCGGATTAGAAAAAACAACATTTTGAGTGTGTACAAATACTTCTTCACAAATCTGGATTATCTCAAATTATAGGAATTATTTTTCATATTATTTTTTGACATCTCAACAAAGATGAAGAAGAATATAAAAGTATGCGCATTTACGGGGAAAATAAATTAAGCGGGTATGCCAAGAGACGAGCGGAAGATAGAAACGGGTAGAGATTAACCATAAAAGAAAACCAATCATCGCAAATATTGTAACCATTATAATTATATAACTCAAAATAATTATTTAATTCCTGGTCCACCTAATATATAGACTCTCGATCTTTACGTACCAGTTTATCCCTAATATACTAATCATCAATAATAAAAGCCAACCCCTAAATTTCAACAACCCTAGCACTAAACAACGACTGCTAGCAATGTCATTTCATGGTTGTAAGATACTTAAGTTGTCAGAATGTGGCGCCGCACAGTGCGTTATTTTGGCAATCTAGGGGTACTTTATTATTACGCTTAAAATATACCGGTTTTAGTAGGTTTTTGGATACTATCACTTATAAAATACATGATTGAGTGAACATTTTGTATTTATCTTATAGTATTTCTAGAAAGATATGATAAGATGGGTATTAAAACAACTTTCATGCTTTATGAAAAGAGGTCACAGTTAAATGTGTTTGTATTACACTTAAATGTTTTGGCAGATATTAATATTATTTAAATATTTGTTGTAGATGCATATATGCATAAAACGTTATCACCAATAATTGTAAAAGAAGGGTATATATTCGTATATGAGGCCAGGAATTATTTGAAAATGGAGAATATTCAAGTTATGTTTTATTCAGAATCACTATTATTTAAATATTCTTCTGATTCATTAAACTCATATTTTAAGTTCTGTTTGAATAGATAAACATGATCACATGGCATCGGATACTTTACCGTCTATCATACAAAATTCATCGTAAGCTTCACGTGCATTTTTATTTCATTCACAAGTATTTTTGTTGGAGAAAGTGTCGTAATTTCATCCAAATTTTTTTCTTTCATCAACTTCTGTAGTCATTGTGTTCACCGTTTCTTTAATAAAAACCAATTAAATGGGGTGCCAATATCTAGTCGACAATGGTGCACGATTTTGCCAAATATATTTTTTGTTGTGTTTAACAGTTCCACTATAAGTAAACATATTTGTATTGACATCATAGTAATACTAAACAATTTTTTATCTGTATGATGGTCTTCTGAAATTTTTTTCGGTACCTATTTTGTCGGCACCATGACAGACCCACTTTAGAATTTTATTTTAACTAATGTTTTTCGAGTAACAAAGAGTTTCAAGCACTTCTTCTTGAACCTTGGATAATCGCGCCCCAGTATGATCGTTAAGTGACTAAAGCGGAATTTCAGCTGAAATTTCGTTGATGGTGATTGCTGGAGAATTTCACAGATTCTTTCGCTTAGTAAGGTGGATATTGTTTCCTATTTATATCTATCATTTGTTGCCTTATGATATCATACTGATGGGTTTTTAGATTATTTTATAGGTAGTGCTTAATCCGCAGATAATTCGGCTTATTTTTTATTGAAATATTTTTTTATTGTTAGGAAGGCAGAAGACTAACTCTCTGATGAAGGCGGCAGAATCTCTTTTTCCAGTTTTTCTCAGTTTGATTACTGTGGCCAAGGACAACTCTTGTTGGGTTGTTAATTTAACATGATTTTGTATTTTTCGTTTTTTGACCTTCGATGCACACGATTCAAAAACCTTTCAAGGCCTACAAGGCTTACAAATTGAGCTACTTTTCAAAGTACTTGATAGAACTTGAGTAAAAATATTAGAAAACATAAGATTTCCTTGAATAATCTATAAAGAATTTGAACTCAAGAATTGTTTTCGAGATCTACCCGATTTATTCCACTTTTGCCCAATTTTTTGACAAACACTTCTGATTTTTGTTTTAAAACTAGTCAAAATCTTAAATTACACTGAAAGCATATTAAATTGCGCCAAAATATATGCAATTATGGCTTCAACTCTCACGCGTTTCGAATCTACGACCCATATGTCAAAAATAGCCTGACGAGAAATTTACGTAGTCATTCTGAAATTGAGAAAAAAATGTATGGGTATGGCAAATTAAGCAAAAAGTTATTATATATGCTAATAAGAATATAAGTTAAGCTTTTATAAAAATACTGTCATAGTACGGTATTTTAGGGTATGGCATACTAAAAGCCTAGTTATAATTGGAATAAACCAATTATAATTTATATTTACGAGCTATAAGTTCAACAAGACTTTGCAGGCTAATGAAATAATATTTACTCAAATAAAAACACGTACAGTATACCTTGATAAATAAATACTATAAAAATATAAACAAATATTACACATACATAACACAAATTTATAATATGATGACTCAAGCGACTGATGCGCATTCGTTTAAAACCGCTCACCCCTAACGGCGCGCTGAAGCTCGGGTTTCCGATACGATTATGTATTTTTCGGAATGACTTAATTTAAAAATAATTAAACAGTTTTGTAAAATGGTTTGTTTTCTATTGGAATAAAATATTTTTTTCAAAATATAAGCCATCGAAAAAAATAATAAAGTTCCGCTAGATTGCCAATATAACGCACCGTGCGCCGGCCGGAAACGTGATTGGCACCACTGCTGCTCAGAGAGCTACGGTCTGACCGCGTGCTATGAGCTATGCCATGCTCTATCATAAGTAAGCTATGCTATGCTATATCATAAGTAAGCTATGCTTTGCTATATTCTTTATTGATTCGGCATTAACTTTGTGGAATGACATGATTATTTTATTAAAATTAAACACTTGAATATACCACTTTATCGAGTTTTATTTTTATTTACGACTAGTTTCGAAAACGACAATTGTTTTCATCTTCTGGTACAAATTAAATTTTAATTTAAACTCGATAAAGTGGTATATTCAAGTGTTTAATTTTAATAAAATATGCTATGCTATATTATAAGTAAGCTATGCTATGCTCTATCATAAGTAAGCTATGCTACGCCATATCATAAGTAAGCTGTGCTATGCTCTATTATACGTAGGCTATGCTATGCTTTATCATAAGTAAGCTTTGCTATGTTATATCATCAGTAAGCTTTGCTATGTTATTTCATAAGGAAGCTATGCTGTGCTCTAGCATAAGTAAGCCTATACTCTCATCTCAATACGTGCTAGCTCTCCTGCATCACAAACGTTGTTAACCGTTTTAGTGCTGAGATTATTTTCACCGAACAAAATATTATTTTTATCGGATCGGGTCTATTAAATAAATCTCGTTTTGGCTTTCGAGTATAAAAAATATTCGGTAGATAAATTTACATTAAGTACATTCGCATAAAGTACATATATCGCTCAATCCTTTCAAGAACGACATAAATCAAAAAACTTAACTGTTTAAAAATAAAATACAATGTATTAAAAATAAATATCTAGTCACTTATTGAACTTTTTACTGTACAAGAGATCTTTTAAGTAAAACCTGAAGGTTTTTTCTCCATTTAAAAAATATTTAGTTTATTTAAAATAATTATTAAACAATACCTTTTGTTCAAAATGCAAAAACAACATTTTCTGCCCTGTAGCGGGTAAAGATGAAGTTAAAAATGTGCCTCTTTTGCTGGGAAATAGTACATTTTCTTGGCATTCCGAAAATATGCACAACTGAAACTTGACAATTTTTGATTTATGACGTTCTTGAAAGGAGCGAGCGATATTTATTTCGTAGGCATAGAGTTCATCAAATAACTTCGTAGGTTTTGATTAAGTAAAATTATTTCGTAGGCATCTAGTAGATACATGTATAATCATTTCGTATTAAGGTATTAAGTACATCAACTTATTCGTAGATGTCGAGTACATAAAATTATTTCG
Source organism: Brachycentrus maculatus (assembly GCF_059751285.1). Taxonomy (NCBI): domain Eukaryota; kingdom Metazoa; phylum Arthropoda; class Insecta; order Trichoptera; family Brachycentridae; genus Brachycentrus; species Brachycentrus maculatus. Next base: position 57,734 of record NW_028281273.1, on the reverse strand, counting down.
TAGATATCAAGGTCATAAAATAATTTCGTAGGTATCAAGTAAATTAAATTATTTCGAAGGTATTGAGTAGGTACATAAAAAAATATTCGTAGGTATCAAGTACAAACAAATATAATGAAGGTATCAACTATTAAATGATTTCACAGATATCGAGTAGGTACATAAAAATATTTCGTAGGTATCAAGTATATTAAATTATTACGTAGATATCGAGTAGGTACATAAAAATATTTCATAGGTATCAAGTATATTAAATTATTTCGTAGGTATCAAGTTTATTAAATTATTTCGTAAATATCGAGTAGGTATATGAAATTATTTCATAGGTATCAAAAAAATAAAATTATTTCGTAGATATCGAGTATGTACATATACAAATTTTGTAGGTATCAAGTTTATTAAATTATTTAGTAAATATCGAGTAGGCACATACAATTATTTTATAGGTATCAAGAAAATAAAATTATTTCGTAGATTTTAAATACGTAAAATTATTTCATAGGTATAGAGTACATTTCACCCGCGTATTCCGTAGTTAAAATGTACTCTTGCCATTTTATTTACTAATGGATTTTGCCGTATAGCGTTACAATACTGTTTGTTTTGAGGTTCCAATTCCAGTTGGGCTTTGATTTGGTCGTTTCATGACTCTATTCCAGGTGTGGTCGGGGTGTGGGGAGGGGAGTGGGGGGACGGGGTGGACGCAGGGGTTGGAGGTGGTTTGTTGACACGCAAAGCAGCCATACGTCAAAAGCGCCCCGAGAACGGAAGGCAGTGCCTTTTGTAGCGATTGTAAGGTTTCTCCGGGTTTAGCGACATCTTGACAGATGTAATGGGAAAACTTCAAACATTATTTTTTCTAAGAAATTTTTATTCAATGGTTTTGTAAACGCTGATGCAGTAACATTTGTGATTACATATTTAATTTATGCGTTTTTGAGTGTTGTTTTATTCTTCTTTAAAAATTCAAATTCTGTAAATGCTTTTGCTCTAAACTTGTGACAAAAATGTCGTATCGTAAATGGGATTAAATGAAATGTAAAATATAATATGCATACTCATATCGCTCTAAATATATCGTAAAATTATAATATTTTAATAAGCAATCCACATGTATTTAGAATCAAATAAATATTCTTTAGCCTCTCGTAAATGCTGAGCTTTTTGAAGTGTTTTTTTTTACTATTACTTTAAAACAAATTTGATATTTTTTTCTATTAATTATTTATTAAAGGTACTCCTATTGTATGAGATAAAAAAAAAATTAAGGTATGACAGAGTGTGGAATCGAACTACAAACTTCAGAATCACAAGTGCGCGATACTACCATGGGACCGCTACGTAATACGATTTGTAATTTATTTCTCAAACAAAACTTTAAAATAAATTAATTTTTTACTGTATTAATCACAAATTGAGAAATTGAATATATTATTCAAACTCAATTTGGTATATAAGTATGAAGTTACTAATAATTGATCAGAAAATTAAATGTTAAACCTTCGCTGCATCGTGTATCAAATTTGTTACATAGCCAAAAGCTTGTGTTAAAACATATATTAATATCTCAAAAGGATAACCATTGCACGTTGTTGCAAATTTGATACATAAGTATTTTCTTGATTATTCCGTGTTAAAAGTTTTTCATTATTTTTTTTCCTCTAATGTTGAGAGTAAGATACAATAGATTTTTTTATTATTTTAAATAAAAAAAGTCATGCAAGAAAGAGTTAAATTTATTTTTTTAAACACAACATGGTTTATAAGTAGATACTAATCATAATTATACTGTATTGTGATACATTTTAAGACCTAAGCTCATTTTTCTAATAAACTATGTTTGATGATTGATATTGGGTACATCGAAACACTCGTCCCAATAAAGTATAATATGTTTTATGTCTACCAAGTTTTCTGTTTTTTTAATGAATTTATATAACATTTACCATGTAGATCTGGGAGGCACTGGACGGCGGGTGAACTAAATGAAAGAGGCAGAGTCGAGCAACAATGCCTTATGATACACGCGAGTGTATACACACACAATACCGAAAATACAAAGACCTCGACGGTTAACCCTTTCACTCCGCTACGATATTCTCGGAAGTATAACAACTAGATAACTTTATTTTGACATTTATTTATTATTTTTAAAGGAATAACCCACAAAGCCTCTACTTTTAGAGGGTTGTCTGCATGTAGGATATTAAGGATTTTTAAAAACCCTTTTCCGCACCCCTATGGTGCATAGGGCACTGCATCATATAAATGCAGTGGAATCTTTGATCGTTTACAAACTAAGGAAAGGTGATCAGCCCTACGCTACAGGTACCAGACCAGGGTAGTATTTAATAAATATTAGACTAAAAAAATCACTTATTAGAATCTATATATGAGGCGAATTTGGTTAGTTTTAGAAATAGAGGCGGTCATTGAAAACGAGACCGAATGTGGTCAAAATGAGATCTCTGAGACGAATGTACGCCAAAACGATGTATGATAGATGTGATATTAACAAATAATGCATACTGAGATAAGCATTAGTGATGCAAGTAAGAACGGTATGTTAAGATGGTGGGCATGTGGAATAATTAAGTGAAGAAACAACAGAAAAACAAATTTATGAAGCGAATTTAGTTGGAGATATAAGTAACGGAAGACCGAGGATATCCTGATAATACTATTAAATAAACTTACACTCACCAAAGTACAGACCGACGACGTTAAATGTAAAAGAAGAGAGGTAAACTAAAAAAAGTATTTCTTGAATGTTTTCGCGAGACTTTGAGGCACATTTTATAAACTTCATAAAATTAATCAACTTTGTTTTAATCGCTTTTTTATTAATATGTACAATTTAACCTACCGGTTTCGACAAGAACCTTGTCATCATCAGGGTGTACATAATTCTAAAACATTAAAAACATTAAAATACTCTCACCAAAAACTTTCATACACTCCGTAAAAAATTCAAAATGTATTTTAAAAAAAATGACATGTAGGATTTTTTACGGAGTGTAAGAAAGTTTTTGATGGGAGTATTTTTTATGTTTTTAATGTTTTAAAATTATATAAACCCTGATGATGACAAGGTTCTTGTCGAAACCGGTAGGTTAAATTATATCTATAAAAAAGTGGTTAAAACAAAGTTGATTAACTTTATAAAGTTTAAAAAAGTATCTTTGCAAACAAGTACACGTATATATTGAAGATAACTATAATGGTGCAACGCAAAAATATCGAAATGTATTTAAATACAATTATTATGTACATATTTACAAATAGAGCCCTTAGCGATCGTCTCCCAAATACCCCTTTCATGCATTGCAACACGTAAACACCGTTAAATTAATAAAGCAACCCCTACTCTTGGAAAGTTACTCATTAGAAGTGACGTTAAACGTGCCCGTGAAATTTTGCATAACAAATATTTCAGCATTTCAAAATCTCGGTAAAAACAAACCTTCGAAATGTCTCCGATAATTTCATAAAAAATTCTACAAGCTTTCTTTTGAAAACACTTCAAAGCTATACTACTCTGATAGATAAAAACACATTTATAATACCGAATACTGTTTTTTTTTGTTAAATATGGAAATTGATTGCCGAAAACAATTATTTATTTAGATCAAATGATAAAATGCAGCATAATAATAATAATAATAAAACCCTTTGCCGCACCCCAATGGTGCATAGGGCACTGCGTCATATAAACGCAGTGTTATCTTGATCGTTTACGCATGAAGGAAAGGTCATCAGCCCTCCGCTTCAGGTACCAGTCCAGGGTAATATTGAATAAATATAACAGTGAAAAAATCACTTATATTTATTTTACCCCCCTTGGGAATCGAACCTGGGACCTACAGAACGGTAACAGAGCATGCTGGCCATTACACTACGGCGGAAACTTTTAAATATATATATATATATATATATATATATATATATATATATATATATATATATATATATATATATATATATATATATATATATATATATATATATATATATATATATATATATATATATATATATATATATATATATATATATATATATATATATATATATATATATATATATATATATATATCGCCATGGATATTCCTCGAAGTACATATAGGAGAAGACCAAAAATTTATGGATGCTACAGAAAAATAACATGATTCGAAGGCATGGCCTAGGTGATGTTGATAATGATCGAAGGACCTACAACCTGAAAACGAAGAAAGCTGACTCCAACACTCTACAAAGACGATAAGTTGGGATCAAGCCAGAAAAAATATTTATTTTAACAGGCTTCTCTGCATGTAGAACAGTAGTGATAGGGAAGATAAATGTGAAAAAAATTGTATTACTTAATAAATACCAATTAAAAATAATAATGAATTCGAAATTTACTGCTACTAATAATACTACTACTACTACTACTACTGCCATTACGTCGTTTCCTTGCTTCAGTAGGTAGAGAGGATGAAACGCCATATTCGACTGTCCCGACATTCACTCCTAGCTTCGTGAAAGCATTCTGAAAATATACACATTAGAAACGTTTGTTTTCTTTATTTTCTATGTGACCAGACAGGCCATATAAAAGAGTGGCCTGGTGGGTATAGCTAGTAAAAAATAAATAAAATAATATTATATGCATATTTTTAATGTAAATTCAAAACTTTTTGTTTATATTACTGCTTTATTCGGTCGCCATAAATCCGGCAACCATTTTATTGTTCTCGCGAGGTTAGCGAAATAAACGAATTTGTCTCTTGTACGCAAAATTCTAAAAAGCATGGTAACCGCGAAATTCTTATTCAACCCATAGAAAAGAAAGAATCCAATCTTTTATCTCATCTGAGCCTTCAAACTTTCGCTTTTTTAAATTAAGGATCCCGAAACACGGTTTTATTTGTGAGACGAAATTGAGCACTTGGATAATGAAAGAAAATAACCTCTTTTCCCTACCGAATTCATTTAGCGTCTTCTTTATATTCATATACTCGCACACGAATGAACAATATGATATAATGCAACAATGCGTGAGAAACAAACTCAGAATTATCAATTTATTTTTAATTTTACAAAATTAATTAACTTTGTTTTCACCACTTTTTTATTAATACTTCCACACACTTCATAAAAATCCTAAATGACATTTTTATTATTCATTGCATAGCAACCCCAAATAACAACTAATGGAATCACCCAAAAAACAATGTTTTTGATTCAAAATAAAGCCTGATGATTACAAGGTATAATGATTAAAGAAAACACTTCGTTTTTTACTTGAATTTTATTATAGACTACATGCTTCAGAAGTTAAACTTCCATCATTCAGGTCTGTATAATAACTAATAATAACAATGTTATTATACAGACCTGAATAATGGAAGTTTAACTTCTGAAACATGTAGTCTATAATAAAACTCAAGTGGTAAAAAACGAAGTGTTTTCTTAAATCATTGTAACATGTCTTACCACAAAGTTAATGCCGAAACAATAAATAAAATTACAAGGTATTGTCAAAACCGGTAGGTTGAATTGTATTAATAATAAAAAGTGGTGAAAACAAAGTTAATTAATTTTATAAAGTTTATATAAATGTGCCGCAAAGTATCTGCGGAAAACATCCAAGAAATTAATTTTATTTAATTATGAAAGGAATATAAGGCTCCACTAGTTATACTTGAAAAGATTAAGAAAAGTTCTTTTAAATGTTTTTATTTATCATTATTTTAAATATTTTTTAGTAACCTTAAAAAAATCTCTTTGCCTATTGTGTACAAGGATTTAAATCATTTTTCATCAGCTGGAACTATAAGCCGTTATTTTATTATAATTATCGTACAACTGGATTGCACGTGTTTTAAAAATATATGATTTTAGCCTTGGTCATTGCATTAGTATATTTAGGGCTTTTTTTAAACAAAAAAGGTCCGGAAACTCAATTCATGTCAAGCTTTTTACTGAAAAAAGTTAGTTCATAACAATACCATATTTTATCATTTTGGAGAATTATAAAAATAAAGATTGTAATTACGTAAGCGCAAACATTGTCTAGTCTAATAGATTTTGAAAATTAAAAAAATCTTGAAAATGGGTGCCGGAACGCCGTTCCACCGCGTTATGTAGAAAAAAACCCATACTCTATCCATAGTAAAACTCTCTTTTTTCCGCCTCCGTAGTGTCATGATCAGCACGCTCGGCTACCGTTCTGGAGGTCCCGGGTTCGATTCCCAGGGGGGATCAAATAAATATAGGTGATTTTTCACTGTAATATTTATTCAATCTTACCCTGGACTGGTACCTGAAGCGGGGGACTGATCACCTTCCCTTCATGTGTTAACAACGATCAAGATAACACAGTGTTTATATGATGCAGTGCCCTATGCACCATTGGGGTGCGGAGCGGATAAGGGTTCGATTGATTGAAAACTCTAAAAACCATCGATACAAATTGCGCCCCCCTGTATTTAACAAACCCAATTGAGGTTTAAATACAGGTATATATATTTGAGATTATGGAAATGGGACAAAATCTTCATTGTTTAGCCGCCAGCCACCGACCACGCCCGTTTTGTAACCGACATGTGGTAGGTTGGACATATTTGTGATAAACATTATCACCGAAATGCGCAAAGCAGAAATTTGTGTTATTTGCATTTGATAGGCTAGTCGATTTTCGATTTCAATTATACTTAAAACTAACTAGTTAACCATAACGACGCTTCCCGCAGGGGTAGGTGGAGAGAATTGAACGCCATACCACTCTGTCTTTGTAAACATTTTTCGCCTCCTTCACATTCATGCATCTCTTCATACAACTCAACCCAGCTGCACTTCTGCATCTCATTTAGTTATAAAAGAGATTCTTCTCAATAAAAATCTGCTTTTCATCTCACCAATAGATGTCTCTGGTGAAGTTGTAGTGATTCAAGAACGATTCGAAATTGGTTCATATTAATATAGAACTTCTAAAAAATTGAGTTGTAGTATTGTCAATAATGGTTAGAATTTGTGAATGTTTGTGTGTGTAAAGTGATCATTTAAACCAGCCTATGATGGTCGTCAGCCCCGTAAATGCCCAGACTTCCATATTCTTATTCATCTATGATGAGATGTCAAAAAAAAATACTTTTAATGGTGTTCATTAATGTTTATTATTTTATCATTCACGTTTATTTTATAAGCAAACGATATGAGTTTCAATATAAATTAACAAAGTTGTAATGTGAATAGTTTACATAATTAAAGCGAATTATGGAGTTTATAGAGAAGATAAAACAATAAGTTCTGCCTTAAATAATGTCAAAGGTCAAAGGCTACATCATTAAAATAATTTTCAATTATTTTATAAAATACGAATATCATTTTTCAGTGTTTCATTTTATGATTATTTTCAAATTAATAAAAAAATAACCCCAGTAATCTTATTTTTTATGTATATATTAAAATTATTCATTATGTAATCACTTAAAAAAGATTTAAAAAATCTTGAACTCGGAAAAATCACACTTAAAATACTTACCATAACTGATTGTCATTATTATTATAATACAGCACTTCAATTCAGTCAAATAAAATTCATTTTGTCAGGAAAATGTTTATAAAATCGTGGTTTTTCAACCCCTGCCTTGTTGTGTATAAACATAGAATTTTGTCTAGCCTCCCACCAGTTTGATGATGTCGGTAACGACGAAACCCATTCACTGGTCAAATAAAATATATGTGGAAAAAAACTATAAACACAGTAATTTATTTTTTATTTTTGAAATATTTTATTTTTATGTATATATCATTTCGCTCACTCTTTTCAAGAACGTCATAAATCAAAAAACTTGATTTTCCAGGAGATCGTTTTTAAAGTTTGAAAATAAAATGAAATGTTTTAAAAACGAATATCAAGCCACTTATTTATTGTTTCGGCATTAACTTTGTGGTAAGACATGTTACAATAATTAAAGAAAACACTTTGTTTTTTACCACTTGAGTTTAATTATAGACTACATGTTTCAGAAGTTAAACTTATTGATCATTTTGTCTTATCAAGCCACTTATTGATCATTTTACTGTGCAACAGATCTTTTTAGGTAAAACCTGAATGTTTTTTCTCCATTTGAAAAATATTTAGTTTTTTAAAAAAATAATAAAACAATACCTTTTCTTCAAAATGCAAAAACAACCTTTTCTGCCCTGTAGCGGGTAAATATTAAGTTAAAATTATGCCGCTTTTGCTGGGATATAGTACATTTTCTGGGCATTCCGAAAACATGCACAACTGAAAATTGTCGATTTTTGATTTATGACGTTCTTGAAAGGAGTGAGCGATATATATAGCACATGCAAATTAATTTTTTTAGTTGTATAGAAATCCACAAATAGCTTAATCAAAATATAAGTTTTTTTTGCATTTTTCGTCTTGTAAAATTAACAAAACGGTTATCTGGCCATTGTTCATTGATATTCAGATAACATCCCTGTATAATTGAATTCAAATACGGTATGATATTTTAAAAGCCTCGAGTGAATGGAAAATCGATAATGCGGTGATCAGATATTTGGTACTGGTAAACAGTAGCCCTAATGAAATATAAAGCTCTTAAGGATACAGTAGGCCATACTGAAATAAATACAGCGGTTTTAGTGCCACAAGGGGTAATAAATTTGTATATAAACTTACGACAAAAGCACACTTCTACGACGCGTCTACAAGAACCGATGAAAAAAAATAATACTCGACCGCTGGAGAGCACTTTTGATATTCTCGTTTAGCGATGCTGTTATAGAATTCAAGCATTAAGTAGGAATTTTTCTCAATAATTGAATCAGTTATTTTGTGGTTATTGTATCCATGTTGATTTTAAGTTTTACTTAGTAAATACCACTATTTCTTAAAATTTATTGTGATACTTGTTTCGTAGTATTGCGCATCATTTTCAAACTCCGTAGATATCACAACAGATTTTAAGATGGTATTTACGTAGTGGTATATACAAAATAGGAAATTTTCATTATTTTTTTTATATTTACTAAGATTATATTTATTTTGAAGGCTGAAGGCCCAGGACTGAAATTACAGTAAGAAGATAACGATTTAATTGCATTTTTTAAAATAACTCATGCTTATGTTCTGATTGTCGTTTATAATGACGTGGTATTTTGAAACAGGTTGTGGATCAGTATTGTCAAGAAATAGATAATACTGAAAATAAAAATAGGATTGTTTTCTTACGAAAATAAGTAAATTGCAATATGTCGTTAAATTGTTTACTTCCGCATGGAATCGATGCCCTGGATAGATAAAAATACAAGTATGAGAGTCTAAAAGGACCTCTAATAAATTTGGTTTACATTTCGTTCATTCCTTTCAAGAACGTCATAAATAAAAAAACATGATTTTTCAGGAGAACGTTTTTAAAGTTTAAAAATAAAATACAATGTATTAAAAATAAATATCAATCCACTTATTGAACTTTTTACTGTGCAACAGATCTTTTTAGGTTAAACCTGAAGGTTTTTTCTCCATTTGAAAAATAACTAGTATATTTGAAAAAATAATTAAACAATACCTTTTCTTCAAAATGCAATAACAACACTTTCTGCCCTGTAGCGGGTAAATATTATGTTTAAAACATGCCTCTTTTGCTGGGATATAGTACATTTTCTAGGCATTCCGAAAACATTTACAACTGAAAATTGTCGATTTTTGATTTATGACGTTCTTGAAAGGAGTGAGCTATTTGTCAAAGTATGTAGCATGATTATATAGAAATTAGATAGACATTAAACATAATACAAAAAATAAATTACTTAACACAATAACGTAATAATACAAAAATACAAGTACAAGAGTCTTAGGAAGTATTTTTTACAAACTTGGTTTTTATTTGTCAAAGAATATAGTATGATTGTATAGAAATTAGATAGACAGTAAACATAATACAAAAAAGAAATTACCTAATTCAATAACATAAAAATACAAGTACTGAAGTCTTAAGAAGTAAATTTTATGATTTTGGTCTATATTTGTCAAATAATGTAGTACGATTGTACAGAAATCAGATAGACATTAAACACTATATATAAAAAAAAAAACAAATTACCGAATACAAAAACACAATAACATAAAAATACGAGTACAGAAGTCTTAAGAAGTAATTTTTATAAATTTGGTCTATATTTGTCAAATAATGTAGTATGATTGTAAACATAGACATTACACAATAAAAATACCTTACTTAACATAATACCATAAATATGATATTATACCTACTCAATAACATTGGCCGACTACCAAGTTATTCATTGTCTCTCGAGAATCTTCGAGAAAGTGATCGTATTTTCACTAGGACTGCCTCGAGAAGGAGACAAAGCTCTTTTATTATTGTAAAAGTAACAAGTTTCTGAAAGTAACGAGTCTCTAAAAGCAACTTGTATTTTCCGAAGTAATGGAACGAGCCCACGTGTCTGCGGATACATGTATCGATATTGATTCCTTTGCTTTCCACTAGGTTCAATGACGTGTGTAATTCATCGATTATTCCAGGTTATAATTTACGCTTTAAGCTTTACTCATTACGGCGTTTTTAGTATTTTTTGAAAGCCAATATTTTTCACATGTTTTTCGACGAATATCTGCGAAATGGCTTAAATTAAACTCACGTATAATGCGTTTATCACTTTCACTTCCGATTTAATTTCCTTTTGAAGGAAATGCTTAAATATACTTACGTATCTAAAAGTTTTATATATTTAGAAAAAGTATGTTTTATTTTCTGCCTCCGTGATGTAATGGTTACAGTAAGTAACTTCATGTAAGTAATGGTTAAGAAAACACTTCGTCAATACGATTCAGTACCCAATGCACATGGATAAGGGTTAGAAAAATAAGATTTTCTACGATTGCAGGTACTGAAACTACATATCATAAATTAAAATTACTCAGCGATTTGTATTTATTCCAAATTTTTAAATAACAGTAAAATGATCAAACTAACATAAAACATCTTTCAATTAAATTTTGCTTTTTTAAAAATATTTTTAAGGCTGATTTTTAAAATTCTAATGATTTATTATAGGCGTTACAATTTTGTGACAAGTCTCTGGCAAAAACAAGAGTTATGACCTGGTTTTAGTGATCGCTTTATACACGTGTGTAACGCTCATCATACTACCCGTGTTTTTTTTTTAAAACATGCATGTCATTTGAATACTTGATGTTTTATACGTGCAATTTAAAATACCATTTAAGTGGGAGTTCAAAGCGATATTCTTGCAAGTAAAATTGTATGTTTGTGTTCCTTGAAATTGAATACATTTTCCTAGCCTATTTTAGTTTGGGAAAGGAAAAAAATATCACCCTACTGACGGTTTTTTTTTTAACAACGAAAATTATTTTTCGGGTAGCGTTATAAGTTGCAATATATCAGTAAGATCGTTTTACTTCAAGTAATTTCATCACGTAAACCACCAAGGCTTGCCTAATGCCTCGGGTGACACAGCAGAACTACCCTAATTTTGAAGGTAAATATTTACAAGAGGGTACCTGTCTTCCACCCCTGTCAAAAGGTGTCTAATTGACTAATATTTCTTAAATATAAGTTAATCTTGATTACTTCATTAGCATTCATTCATCATGATATTGAACGCATAAAATTTATAAATATATTTTTATACATTTATTGGGTTAAGTCAGCTTATTCTTCAAGAATTTGTCTCTCTCTCTTTATTTTATATAAACTGTACTTGTGCGCGCTCGGCTACCGTTCTGGAGGTCCCGGGTTCGATTCCCAAGGGGTGTAAAATAAATAAAAGTGATTTTTTTCACTGTCATATTTATTTAATATTACCCTGGACTGGTACCTGAAGCGGAGGGCTGATCACCTTTCCTTTATGTGTAAACGATCAAGATAACACTGCGTTTATATGACGCAGTGCCCTATGCACCATTGGGTGCGGATAAGGGTTTTATTATATATATGTACATACATATATATATATATATATATATATATATATATATATATATACAATATATATATATATATATATATATATATATATATATATATATATATATATATATATATATATATATATATATATATATATACACATATATATATATATATATATATATATATATATATATATATATATATATATATATATATATATATACATATATATATATATATATATATATATATATATATATATATATATATATATATATATATATATATATAAATATATATATTTATATTCATTCGAATGGTGCATAGGTCATCATATAAACGCAGTGCTTGATCATTATCAAACGAAAGAAAAGGTGATGAGCCCTCCGCTTCAGGTAATTATTTAGTTTTGAAGTATTTCATTTTTATGTAATATTTTAATTAAACCTATTTTTCTTTTTTTTCAGGTATGGAAAATATTTTCTTAGTAAGAAAATTATGAGTTCATTGCAATTAATCGCAATCACTTGGTAAGTTATTTGTATTTTTAACATTTAAACTTATAACCAGAGCTTTTTTTAAAACAAAAATGTCCCGGAACTTGCTTCATTTCAAGCTTTTTACTAAAAAAATATCTACAAATATCATTACAGTATTTATTACAATATTTGATCATTTTGACGAATTACAAAAATAAAAATTATAATTACGTAAGTGCTAACATTGTTTTGTCCAATTGATTTTGAAAAAAAAAACTTGTTAAAAGTGCCGGAACGCCGTTCTACTGCGTTACGTGAAAAAAGCCCTGCTTATAACAATAAGAAATAAATATTAAAAACATTTTAAATCAAACACTAAGAAATCCATTCACGACTGTGAATTAATTTGTTGGTAAGCTATTGCTTTTGAGCAATAAGCCCACCAACGTACTTATTTATTTTTTGTTTATGAAATTTAAATAAATAAATAAATAATTTTTTGATCATTTTCACTGTGATAATAATCCTTATACCTCTTAGAAAAAGTATTCTAAAATACGAAAAAATATGTTTTCCGATAAAAATTATAACGCTTACCATGATTAACAGAACTTCCACCTTTTAAATTATTTCTAGCGTGTTGTGTGTAAGCTGATGATTGAAACTCAATCGTTGGCCTAATTTTGCAGACCACATGTTCTTGTGGCCTTCGAACCTCGTTCCAACCCTTTCTGATTCCCGTCCCAGGCCAACCCTTTCATCCCCTTTGTGTGTTGAACTGTTGTGGTGATTATTTGACCTTAACCTTTATAACAAGAACGTTATACTATTTAATATTCCCTAATAACAATTACTTGAGAATTCACCGCGTTAATAAATAATGATATAAGGGTAGCATTCATTTATAATAAATCAAATCATAAAATGAATAACGATTTTATGATAATAGGGATATAATAATAATACCTGTCTTGGAAGGTCTCTTATAACCTAGCTATTATACCATGAAATTAACTAATACACAACACCTTCGATAATCATTTTTTTACATTTGAAGTATTGGAAGTATTAGCAGGATTGTTAAGTAATATATTGCTCACTCCTTTCGAGAACGTCGTAAATCAAAAATTGACAATTTTCATATTATTTTTTGACATCTCATCAAAGATGAAAAAGAATATGGAAGTCTGGGCATTTACGGGGCTGACGATCGTCATAGGCTGGTTTAAGTGATCATTTTACACACGTGTAACATTCACCAATTCTACCCATTATTGACAACCTCACTACTCAAATTCTCGGAAATTCAAAAAGTTCTAAATTGGTTCATATATATTGAACTTCCGAGAATTTGAGTAGTGTGGTTGTCAATAATGGGTAGAATTGGTGAATGTTACACGTGTGTAAATTGATCACTTTAACCAGCCTATGACGGTCGTCAGCCCCGTAAACGGCCAGACTTCCATATTCTTCTTCATCTTTGATGAGATGTAAAAAAATTATATGAAAATAACTCTTGTAATTAGAGGTAATCCAGATTTTGTGAACAAGTATTTGGACACACTCAAAATGTTGACAATTTTCAGTTGTGCATGTTTTCAGATTGCCCAGAAAATGTACTATATCCTAGCAAAAGAGACATATTTTTAACTTAATATTTACCCGCTACAGGGCAGAATGTGTTGTTTTTGTATTTTGAAGAAAAGGTATTGTTTAATTATTTTTTAGAATATACTAAATATTTTTGAAATGGAGAAAAAACCTTCAGGTTTTACCAAAAATAATCTGTTGCCCGGTAAAAAATTCAATAAGTGGCTTGATATTTATTTTTAATACATTGTGTTGTAAACTTTAATGTTTAACGTTCTCCTGAAAAATCAGGTTTTTTGATTAATGACGTTCTTGAAAGGAGTGAGCGATATCCAATATCCGTGTTTAATTTAGGATATATTACCCATAAATTCTAAATGGATTTCCACCAACTGTCTGCAGTTACAATAAATAAGTATTAGCTGGGCTTCGTAACCCGTTCTAGGCTAGTTTAAGTGATCACTTTATACCCGTGTTACAATCATCATTCTACCCATTATTGAAAATTTAAAATTTGATGCACAAATAATGGAATGATTTTTTCTATATTAGTGTAATTATTAGTATAATCGGCGAGTATGTATGAGAAGACTTATGAAACAGGCAAAGATTTTGTGCAAAGACAGATTTGTGTTTTGTTATTTTCTCTCAACTTCCTCTGGTTAGGTAATTAGTTTTTTTTTAAATAAAAAAACAATCTCAATTAAGAATTCAATGCATATTTATAGATACGGTTGAGATTTAATTTCTTTAATAATTTAATCGACCTTATCCCGTCTTTAAAAAAAAAACAGTTTTCATTTGAATGGAGTTTTGGAGCCGCGCCAGGGTTTTTCAATAAGCATTCATCTGAAGGGCTAATCGTCGGAATATTTTACTTTCCACCCTCACTCTTCTCCGAAATTATCTTCGAGTCCCTCTTTAGTCAAAACATTGTAAGCGCCTGCTGGAACTGTTAGACGAATGACTCGATCGTTTATAACAGCGAATAATATCCGCTTGAAGGGTGAATTTGCTTTGATGATAGATTCAACATCGTTTGCAAAATACATATTGTTCGCTGTCGTCTGTCTGACAAGTTGATATTGGAAATTGAGCTTTGTCTTTCTTGAACTGCCTTTTGTAGTGAATTATTTTTTTTGTTCATCTGAAATATTTTCAAAGAAAGCGTTTTTATTTTTGCGTAATACTGACTTTTGTACAAGGATATAATTTATTCAGTCTGTGAATAGTGACAAAAATCGTAGAAATACATACAAGAGCTTTACTATAAAATTTGTCACACGTTGAGTTGGTATTGAAGCACGTACTTACATGAAGTTATATAATTGAACGAAAACTCACCCTACAGAAGAAAATTTATTTTAAAAATTAATTTAATTTAATATATTGTATTACAGGTGTCTCAACTAAAGATAAAGATGAACAGTAAAACCTGGATATAACGGACTTTAATAATTTTATATATAAAATAATATGATTTACATTATACGTGGATAGTTATACCGTCGGTGGATAAAAAAATTATAGTCAAATAAACCACAGGTTCATGAAAAACCAAACGCTAAGATGCACTACCCTGTCTGGCAGCGAGAGTGATTCTTCTCTTGGTGATTCAGAGACTGACAATGTATCAGGGCAAGCTTGCGGGATTCTTGGGGCAAGCAAAGTGAAGCAGAGGAAACGAATTCGTCTAAGATTGTAAGTAAGATCTACAATCTAAGGAAGAGAAGAGCTGACAATAAAAACAGCATTGTCAATGCCAATTCTCAAAATTCCCCAAAAATCTAGGTCAATTTCCCCAAATTGAGAAAAACAAAGCCCCGATTGCACACAAATTCCTGACTTAATTATCTCATGGAAATAATCATGTTTTCATAAAAGAAAATACTATTTATTTTTATTTTATTTTAAATATTAACTCTCTAATTAAGCTTTTACATAAAATACATAGTAATTAAAATTCATTTGATACGTAATAATATATGTAAGAAAGTAAGCTTAAAAAAATAGCTAACAAACGTATTTAGTTAGATAGTACACAAACAGAATAATTTATACACTTTACTTATTATTTTAATTTAATTATATAGAACACATAAAAAATAATACTAAAAGTAGAACACACAAAAAAATATAGTTTCAGAACATCATTATGTAATAATAAATGGTCAAATGTTAAAATCCCCGCATTTTCCCCACACAGTGCCAATCCTCACAAATTCCCCAATCGAGTTGAGATTCCCCGCGGTTTGGGGAATTTCCCATAGATTGGCAACCCTGCCTACAAGTCTACCAAGACGATAAGTTTGGATAGAGCCAGGAAGAAGAGGACTTGATAAATACCACTTATTTTTACAAATCTATTGGTACACGTATTTCGATGTATTCAGCATCATTGAACGCATCGAAACACATCGCTCACTCCTTTCAAGAACGTTATGAATCAAAATTCGTCAATTTTCAGTTAGGCATGTTTTTGGAATGCCCAGAAAATGTACTATATCCCAGCAAAAGCGGCATATTTTTAACTTAATATATACCCGCCACAGGGCAGAAAGTGTTGTTTTTGCATTTTGAAGAAAAGGTATTGTTTAATTATTTTTTAAAATATACTAAATATTTTTCAAATGGAGAAAAAACCTTCAGGTTTTACCTAAAAAGATCTGTTGCACAGTAAAAAGTTCAGTAAGTGGCTTGATATTTATTTTTAATACATTGTATTATATTTTTAAACTTTTAAAACGTTCTCCTGAAAAATAGAGTTTTTTTATTTATGACGTTCTTGAAAGGAGTGAGTGACATGTCACAATATATTTTTAGAAAAATTGGTGTTTACCAATTAAAATTCATTTTTAAAATGGATAGCTATTTTCACAAAGTGACGAATCAATTAATTGAATATTAACCCTATAGACTTCCCAAAATAAACCTTTTAGGAGTAAAAATAAAAATTTCTTAACCAAATCGATAACATTACACTCGAGAATGTCGTCAGGGTTTATGTAACCCGTTGTGCACCGCGGAGTAGCGTGTAACAAATAATAATTATCGCGTGTTTAAAATAATAATTTCCATGTACACCCCTTGTGGAAGTATTTACAGACGTAAACGAGGTCGATAAGGTCCAAGTTGTTTTGACACACCCGCTATTTTTCAAAAATGTAACGTTCAGATTTTATGAATTTTTAAGATGAAATCATTAAAATAATATGAATTGATTGTATCAATAAGTTTAATAATCATATGGCTAAAATAGTCGATAAATTTATCACCCCCTAACGAACGTAATAATTTAGTGATACGTTTTGTTAATCTTAACATATAATATAAATATAAACAGGTTTTTTTTCATGTAACTCTGAAAGGCGTTCCGGCAGTTCTTTTCACAGATATTTTTTTCACTTGTTTTTTTCCACTTATTAACAAATTTTATTTTGACACGTGTTTCGATACACCGAAATTTTATTTTTATTATTTAATTTTTAAAAAGATATGTTCAGTTTAAAAATATAATTTTATTTCATTGAGTATAAAATAAATTCAATTTATTCCCATAATTTATTTTATTTACGCGTACACTTTCATAAAAATATTTGATATCAAATATATTCATAGCACGTTTTTCTCATTATTTCGCAACCATAGTCACACGCTTCTTTTCCATTCTAACAGAAAAAAATATTGAAAATTTACTCGAAGGATATTAAAGCATAAAAAATTACGCATTTTTCTCTGATAAATGTAAAGAGAATATAACAATAACGTTTGATGTATTTTTTTGTATGAATGTTATTTTATATATCGTAGTCGTACAGGAAAAAGTGACCAACTAACAAAACGTAGAATATTCAGGAGGGCCACTTAAGTCACTTTTTCTTGGCAAGAAAATAAATATCAATGCAGTTAGTCATTTTTAACAAGTCAAGATAAAAAAATATATAAATATATATAAATATATACAAATATATATATATATATATATATATATATATATATATATATATATATATATATATATATATATATATATATATATATATATATATATATATATATAAACATATATTTATATATATATATATATATATATATATATATATATATATATATATATATATATATATATATATATATATATATATATATATATATATATATATATATATATATATATATATTTATATAGCTTAGTCTGGTTTAAACGAAAACAAGTAAAATGAAGAGCACATATTTCTAATATATTTTATTTTAAATCTATGAAACAACAAAGCAATCAAAAATATTGAAAAAATGACACTAAAAACAGCTGTCGAGAAGCACGCTGTCCATCATGAGCAACGTTTAGTATTGCATGTGTTTCCGTTACTTTCAATAGATGGCTCTGTCATAGCGGTAAAATAAATTTTAAAAAAAATGTTTTTACCTGTCAATGTGTTTACATTTTTATTAACATAGGAAAACACATACGTATTCTAATGCAATGCCATGTCAAAATTACAAAAGTAATCGGTGTGTTACTTTAGAAGATGTTAAACTTTGAACAGACGAACAATTGTATTTTTATTTTTTGCACCATTAATACGGTAACCGATATCAGTGATTATTTGTATCATGTATCAGGAGCGCATGTCGTGAGAAGATGCCGTGTGCACTTAATTCACCCTCCCAACTGGATAATGTACGACGGAAGGTATTAAGAGGGTCGGTCATTTATCATATTGGATTTCTGACATCCTGGTAGCTTAGTCGGGTCTCTGCATTTGTCACGTTAATATACGTTCGCATGCGAGGAATTTATTTCCCGAAATTGAATCGAATTTCGCATTGAATAAAAAAAACATCCCATTCAATTACAAACTAAATTACAAACTAAAAATAAGAAATTTAAAGATTTTTTAAAGTAAAATTAATATTTGATCAATAACTACACTAAGGATTACAAATAATGCATTTAAAAAAATGTATCTTTTAACTATTACAAGCCAAAGAAATTCAAAATAGACCAATAATGGAAATATATTAAAACTTAATTGATTTTTTTGTCAATCTATGTGATAATATGTATCTATCAATTTTATGTTTATATTTTACAATGTATATATATTTTTTAAAAATATTTTGTGACATGTATTTCGTGTAAAGAAGGGAAAGTAAACGGAAGGAAGGGTAAGAGGCCTATATCCAGCAGTGGAGGTCAGAGGGCTATTAAAGAAGAAGAAGAAAAAGATGTTTTTCATAGTATTCGACATTATTATCAAATACCAATATTTCTTAAATTCAGCATCATTTTCAAACACAGTAACAAACATCGTTTTCAGACACCATTTCAAACACTGTACGTGGTATGTGTCAAATCGTGTGTTACAATATATATATATATATATATATATATATATATATATATATATATATATATATATATATATATATATATATATATATATATATATATTTATAAATATATATATATATATATATATATATATATATATATATATATATATATATATATATATATATAAAAATATATATATATATATATATATATATATATATATATATATATATATATATGTATATATACCGTAAAGTGGGTATACTTTGCACCATGGGTGATACTTTGCACCACCTTCTGTAAAGAAATTGTGGAGCTGGTCATCTCTGATACATGTCATTTTTCATTCTACTTTCTATTGTTTCTGATAGATGGCACTTCAATCTACTTTTTAGTTTAAAGAAGTAACAGTCGGTCGCTATTGCTTCAATGCGTTTTTCCTGTCTGAATGTAAGGAAAGTTTTCTGTCTGAAAATTGTGTCCGAAAAAATCCAGTGTAATCAGTATACTGAAACAAGTTACAACAAGTGAGTGGTCTCTAAATCGTAGGTATGTAGGCCCTGCTTTTCTCAAATGCTGTATTTTTTGGTTACGTTCTCAAGTTTATGTAAAAATGATATTTTTTTAAGAACTGACTTGTATTGACCACATTTGGGGTAACATTGCACCTGGTGCAAAGTATCCACAAAGGGCCATAGTTAATTAATTTGATCAAAAGTCTTAAAACGGCTAGTACAACTTGATATTTTTGCTAAACATCCATGGGTTTTGTGTACTTACTTAATTCCTGATGGTATATTTTTTTCAAAAATGTCAAGAACACACAAACAGCGGCCTTATGCCAGACGATACTGTGATTTTACACCGAAGAGAGTGGAGCAGTGTTTGGAGGCTATTCGAAATGGTACAATCAGTCAAAGAAAGGTTAAAGAAATTTTCAAAATCCCCAGAAGGACGATTAACTATAAGCTCAAAGGTCAGCACACAAAACCTGTGGGAAAACCTCCGATATGAGACAAGCGCGAAGAGCAATCCTTCGTAAACTGCATAGTAGACATGAGTGAGTACGGTTTCCCAGTGACTGTTTTTAACGTTTGCTACATTCTAATAGCCTATTTGGATAGATTCGGCAGAAGAGTACGAATATTAAAGAACAACGTACCAGGCTCTGAATGGATAAGATCATTTTTGCAAAGACATAAAACCTTGACTGTTGCTAAAACTAGTCAGTTGCTTAATCGGTTGCCATTAAAAGCGTATGACGATGACGTGCGCCAGAATTTTCAACAGTTTTTGGAAGAAAACAGATTCAACCCAAAGAATTCAGTCTTCAAAATTCAGAATTCAGAACCAGGTAAGAGCATTGCTCACGATCCAAATGTCGAAATGAACGAGACACAAATGCTACCTGAACCAACTACATCAATGATCCCACCTTCCGCATCGAAACTTCCAGCATATCTAGCATTAACTGATAATAGTTCACACGGAAGCTTTGAGGAAGAGGGAGAAGAACAAAAACGATGACTGAAACCAGTTATCGTATTTGTTCTTCAGTTTCATTACGACCAGTAAAAAAGAAGGTGGGAGAATATATCATATTTCATTATGAAGGAGAAAAATTTCCGGGACAGATTTTGGAAATAAAGAAAGATGGCGCAGTTAAAACCATGCAGGAGAGTCTCAAATCGTGGAAGTGGCCGATGAAGGATGACTTTCTTCAATATTCTTAGAAGGATGTAGTGGGTTCCATAAAAGAACCGAAAAAGCAATCCAAAAGAGGTTTCTTTACCGTCCCGGAACTTGACCATATTTAGACCTAATTTCATTTTAATTCCTATTACCTATGTAGTACGATATATTTTAATATCCACCATTTATTTTATATAATTTTAAACATTCAGTATTGTAAAAAAAAACATTTGTGCTACATTTTTTAATATTTTTTAAAAAAAATTCTATCAATTGTCTTATTTTTCCATAATTATACAATATTATAATCTGCATTTAGCGAACTGTGAGCCAAAACCCTTCATAAGGTGCAACGAAACTTGTAGGACAGCCTTTACTTTGCGTCAATTTGGATTCTAGTACGAAAAGTGTAGAGAAAATATCATGGTGCAAAGTTGTACTTTACCCTGGGATACTTTGCACCAAAATATAAATATAAAAAAAAAATACAGGCAAAATATATAAAAATTTAAAAATGTATCAGACATGTTACAGGTATATGTGTTATTACATTGCAATAGTTGAAACCTCAGAAAAAGTAAAAAACCTGATCTGAATAGACAATTTTTTGAAAAAATGCATTATTTTGGTGCAATGTATACCCACTTTACGGTATATAAATATATATATATATATATATATATATATATATATATATATATATATATATATATATATATATATATATATATATATATATATATATATATATATATATATATATATATATATATATATATATATATATATATATATATATATATATATATATATATATATATATATATATATATATATATATATATATATATATATATATATATATATATATATATATATGTATATATTTATATATATATATATATATATATATATATATATATATATATATATATATATATATATATATATATATATATATATATATATATATATATATATATATATATATATATATATATATATATATATATATATATATATTTATAAACATAAATTCTTTGAACGATAAATTGTAAGATTTACGTAGAAAATGTAACCCACGGTACGGCAAAAATGAAGTGACTCGAATAAAAATTTGTATCAGCAATCTGATTTTTATCTCGATTTCGGTATTACGTTCGCTCGCAAGACATATGTGGTACTCGATCACTGTGTGAAGATAAGCTAGACATGAGAATATTATGTATAAACTAGAATATCATGTATAAACTTTCTCGAACGTTCCTTCTTTCATTACGATGCTAATATAGGGTGTTTTTTTCACAGGTTTGGTTTTTATAGTCGCAATATTTTTTTTACAGACTGTCAATTTGACAATTGACAGTTGATTTGTAGTCGGTACGCTTTAAATTGTTGGGTAATATATCAAAAATTAAACAAGGATTAAATTCTTTTTTTATTTACATATATTTGATAATAAATGACGCGTTTCGTCTTATTGAGACATTATCAAACACTCGTGATTTCATCAAACACTCGTGTTAAATCATGTGTTTGATAGTGTCTTAATAAGACGAAACACGTCACATGTTATCATATGTATTTAAATAAAAGTTGAATTCAATACAATAACCCTGTTTGATTTTGGATATATTACCCAACAAATTAAAATGGAATACTTCCAACTGTCTGCAGTTACAATAAAAAAGTCAGTACGTGTTGCCATTTCACCATGAATAGACTGAATGACCATTTGGCGGGTCGTAGGTTCAGAATGGGCCAAAAACAATATTCAGATTGATCCTCTTTTTAAACGCATATTTTTGGTTAAATGGTAACGTCATTGAGACGAATTCCTGAATTTCGGAGTAGAGAAAACCTAGAGGCAAGGGTGCCTTGAAAAAGTCTGTTAAAATGTAAGGGTACATTCAATAAATGTCACTGTTTGGTGTGCTTTATGGGCAGGTGGGATCATTGGCGCTTATTTTTTTAAAGACGATGCCGGCCAGAGTGTCAGGTCAATGGAGAGCGCTACAGAACCATAATTACTGATTTCTTGGTACCTCAGTTGAATGGCATTGATGTTACAGAGTTACGGGGTCAACAAATTGCGCAACATGCCACACGGCGGTTGCCACAATTTATTGCGGGAAATTATTGAATTTGTATACCTCAAAAAAAAAACGCCCTATATATATATCAAAATCCTGCATTAAATGGGCATCTCATAAGTCCTTGTGATAATATCCTCATTATTCACGTGATAACATAATATCGAAGGAATTTTCATAAATCTTTTTAATGGTCCTATGGCAACACTCCCACAGAATTTAATCTCACATTATTATTTCAGTAATGCAGGAATTGATCTAGAATACAAAAAGCTTGAAAATGGAAATTCGTTCATGTAATACTACCATTATTTATAAAAAATATTTTTTCTGCATATTCCGGAAAATCTTAATTTTTTTAGATGGCCACTTCTTTTCTCCACTTATGAACAGTTATTTTATATTAAGTTTATATTTTTAATGACATTGGAATCCGATTTTTTAGAACATACATATTTTGATAAAATATTTGTATGATTTTTTATAACTCCTTACATTTTGTCCGCCTCCATAGTGTTATGGTCAGCACGCTCAGCTACTGTACTGGAGGTCCCGGGTTCGATTCCTAGGGGGGGAACGACTAAATATAAGTGATTTTTTTTACTCAAATATTTATTCAATATTACTCTGGACTGGTACCTGAAGCGGAGGGCTGAAGACCTTTTCTTCATGTGTTAACGACCAAGATAATACTGCGTTTATATGACGCAGTGCCTTATGCACCATTGGGGTACGGAGAGGTTAAAAAAAGTATATATATATATATATATATATATATATATATATATATATATATATATATATATATATATATATATATATATATATATATATATATATATATATTTATATATATATGTATATATATATATATATATATATATATATATATATATATATATATATATATATATATATATATATATATATATATATATATATATATATATATATATATATGCAATGGTCTTGGGTCCCTTTTAGATAAGAACGTATTTAACTTTTTTTTTTAATGTCAATGTCGTCCAGTTTTTGATCTCATTACTTCAATACTTTCACGCCTTTTAAACGTTCATCTGCTATCTATTTTTGGTCATAAATTTTACAAAAAGACGGACAAGTTTCAGGTACTGAGGAGATAATAGGGAGGTATTTGTACAATATATGCACGCGGTAAGTCTGGTTATCTCGACATTTCATGGTACATGCGACGCAGCCACAGATGCCACAAAGTATTTCGGAGTTTGTCGTACGTTGTGGCCAGTGGTGGCATTGTTCCTACCGAGGTAAATTTCGCAATGCCGTGGCATTTTACCAACACAAACAGGCCTCTGGATTAATAAGGTATTCGTAAAACGGGCAAAGTATGTCTAAAATGATGGGTTGTTTTACAAGGTTGTTTTTGTACTTTATGGAATGATATATATGTAGTGATTAGTTTAGTATTTCCTTATTTTGTTTTTACCTTATTTTTTTATTTTTTTTTATTTTTATTTATCTTTTCTCATTTGTTTATTTTAAATATGCTTCTTACCTTGTGTTTTCCCATTCATTTCTTTTAAATATGCTTATTGTGCCTATTTATTATACCTGTTTATTGTTTTTACATTTTGCCATATATTAGTATTAGTTTTGGTTATTAAAAAAAAAACTTTATTATTTGTGTTCCAGTCTTTTAACCTTAATCCCATATCCCAAAATGAGAAATAGAAATTACTCATCGGGAATATTGTATGTAAATATATACATATGGTTAATGTATGTAATATGTTTTGAAGTAAATAAATAAATAAAAGACCAAACAAATACAGGTTTTTTTTTATTTAAAACTTAAATACAGACTTTCATCATTTAGTATATATTTTTATCAAAAGTGCATTAAAAATAACGTGTTTCCTAAATTAGATTACATGGAAATATTAAAAATTAAAATGGCAACTTATAATAATTTGCAACTAATAAATATACAAGTAAATGATTTTGCTTAAAGTCCGTTGCTAAAAGTCTTCATTCCTGATCCCTTTTGACTGTGACTGCCAACAACACAAAAAATAAAGCCACATGAGATCTACCCAAGCTTCTTTCCCTAATCGTCAAAATATTTTGAATTTTGTTCAGTAGATAGAACTAACTAACTAACTAACCATCACGCCGCTTCCCCGAAGGGGTAGGCAGAGAGAATCGAACGCCAAACCACTCTGTCTTTGCAAACATTCTGTACCTCTTCTACATTCGTGCATCTCCTCATACATACCCGACGATTATTACAACTCCTGACCCGGCCGCTTTCAAGTATTTGACATACCTGATTGTACCAAGTTTTCCTCGGTCTTTTTTTTATTTTTTTAAGTAGATAATGTTTAAGTATTAATCAGTCTTGATAAAATTGGTTAACTTCGAAACTGGTAGACATTATAATAAAATATAAAGTGATTTTAAAACAAAGTTACATTTTAATTATAAAAAAAATATAAAAATATTTACAACATTTTGAGTGTGTCCAAATACTCGTTAGTAAATCTGGGTTTCTCAGGATGACTTGGGAGATATTTATATTTTTGATTGAAGTTGTATTTAGTAAATACCACTTTTTCTTAAAATGTACAGTGACATGTATTTCAATGCAGTAGATTTTATGAAACAGTGGTATTTAACAAGTTAAACTTGAATACAACATTTTGAGTGTGTCCAAATACTTGTTCACAAAATCTGGATTATCGCCAATTACAGGAGCTATTTTCATATTATTTTTTGACATCTCATCAAAGATGAAGAAGAATATGGAAGTCTGGGCATTTACGGGGCTGACGACCGTCATAGGCTGGTTTAAGTGATCACTTTACACACGTGTAACATTCACCAATTCTACCCATTATTGACAACCGCACTACTCAAATTCATGGAAGTTCTATAAATTGGTTCATATATATAGAACTTCCATGAATTTGAGTAGTGTGGTTGTCAATAATGGGTAGAATTGGTGAATGTTACACGTATGTAAAGTCAGATCACTTAAACCAGCCTATGACGGTCGTCAGCCCCGTAAATGCCCAGACTTCCATATTCTTCTTCATCTTTGATGAGATGTCAAATAATAATATAAACTTAAATAAAGAAAGGATAGATATAACTTTAGGAAATTTAAGATTTTGAACAAACGAAAAATTATTTTAATGTATTTATACATACATAAATAAACATTTACTCGTAATGTTCAGTTAGAACCAATTTTCTGTACTATTTGTGCCATATTTTAAATCCATTTGATGAAAATGTTTAAAGTATTCACGATAGTTAAACTTTAAGTATTATGTGGGAGGTGTTGCCTGGTGGAAAAAATAATAACAAATGCTTTAGTTCTTGTACACTAATGTACAATAAATTGCACACCTTAAAAGCCTCGCTACAAAGACTCCAATGGGGTTGGTCTTACACGTGTGCCTCACGTGTTGAAAGCTTTGTATTAATTTGTTAATCTTTTATTGCGAGGGTGTAGAAAATGTACAACTTTTCTGTCTGGATAGCTATGAAGGCTTTTAATAGCTCTTATGTAATTGTTGCTTAAAATAAATTATCTGTAATATAATATTAAAATTTCGTTTGTAGAAATATTTTGATATACGAATAAGCAAAGTGTGTCGAAGATTTTGTTTTTACAAATGCTCGATTTTCTCTACGTTTAAGGATTTGGACGTTTACAAAATTATGTCAATAAAATTGGATAAAAACGTTTTATACAAATATTGATTACACATATAATCTCAATAACAGTAACATCAAGTCTGTACAAATGGTTCGTGATCTAGGCATCCTTCTTGATAGTAAACTTAATTATACTACACACATAGAAAGCATCATTGATAAATCATATAAAACACTTCGAACCTGTAAGCCTTTTGTAAATATTAACTCTTTGAAACTACTTTATTTTTCCTACGTGCGTAGTATTCTTGAAT
Source organism: Brachycentrus maculatus (assembly GCF_059751285.1). Taxonomy (NCBI): domain Eukaryota; kingdom Metazoa; phylum Arthropoda; class Insecta; order Trichoptera; family Brachycentridae; genus Brachycentrus; species Brachycentrus maculatus. The sequence goes on along the minus strand of NW_028281273.1, from coordinate 30,629 downwards.
TTTCATCTCCTATTTGGTCACCCTATTATCAAGTACACTCGGATAAAATTGAAAGAATCCAAAAACTTTTCGTAAAAAATTTAAATCGTAGATCTCACCTAAATTTTCAGGATTACCGTGAAGCATGCGCTTTTTATAAATTGCAAACTCTTTCTGATAGACGAACCGTGGCTGACTTGATGTTGCTCACCAAGATCCTTTCCAACAAAATTGATTCCCCTGACCTAGTAGCCCGTATTAGTTTTAGAGTACCCCAAAGACGAACGCGTTCTACTCACCTTCTTCATGTACCAAAGTGCAATACAGTTTTTTCACAAAACACCACCCTTAATAGAATCATAGACTCATACAACGAGACATTTAATGACATCGATATTTTCGGGAAAAGTGTTGCTATAATAAAAAAAGAGGTTAGTAGAAAGTTCTCATGCTCTGTTTACTCTCCACCAATAACCTAGTTATGTTATGGGTGGGGGGTGAACGGTGCATGACATTTTTTTTTTCTGTATATATAACTGAATGTGTATAAGTATGTATTTGTATATATATGTGTGTATGTATGCGTATGCATATATATGTATGTATATTTATAAATATATTTTTTAACTTCTTACCTAGAAAAAAAAAAAAATCATGTTACCACCCTTTATTAATTCCTCTCCTTTCCTTCTCCTTTCCTGCTTAATCTATTTTTTTTTGTTTTTTGTTATCTCTGAATGTTTTTTAATAGTTTTATAACATAATTGTGGAATTGTTTAATTGGCTTTTTTTTTAACGTAACTATTTTTTGTCAATGTAATGTAATGTTTATTATTGTTAATGTAACTATTGTTTTATATCATTTTTTATATGTAAGCTGTACAATTCCCGAATAAATAAATAAATAAATAATAAAAATATTAAAGTGTGTTTTCAGGCGTCTCTTAGTTTATTTGTAAGATGCTTTGGTATGTCAATCATGGGTAGAATGGTGAATGTTATGCATGTATGAAGTGATCATTTAAACTAGCCTTAGGTAGCCCAGGTTGCAACCCCTGTATTTAAAAAGAAGGAATAACCCTTAAAGCTTTTACTTTTAGAGGCTTGTCTGCAGGTAGGATAGTAAGGATAGAGAAATTTCATGTGATAAAATGCAAACACTCAGACCAATTCAAAATAAATATTATTTTTTTTATTTTACAATTAGCAGGAATCGAACCCATGACGCCAATTTCGCAGTTGAGGGTCTATCCAACTACGCCACGACGCCTGGCGTGATAACACCCAGTTTTGCATTTTTTCTTCATCTATATTGAAATATCAAATCGAAATATTTTTTCTTGTAGATGTGAATCAGTAGTCGGCTTTCAATAGCAAAAAAGTGACTTAAAAAATATTGGCTATTACGGATGCATTTAATTCCGAATGGGAGATAAAAATCCAAAATAAAATCGAATCGGATTTGTGATTCTTTGCTAGGTTATCGTTACCATGAAGCAGTAGCAAGGAACCAGGGTTTTTCGGTCTGCATTCACCCTTTGGAATACACAATTCGACATCAATTTTGCTAAAATTTAATACGTCTGTGCACGCTATGACCTACATAACAAAACGCACTACATGTACAAATATACAATGCGTAACCTTGCGTAACCATCTAGTATTTTTCGACTTTTCCCCTTTAAAACAGAGAATATTTTTTTAAAAAATAAATTGACTAACTACCCATCACCCCGCTTCCTGCAGGGGTAGGAAAATGGAATAGAACGTCACACTTATCTGTAGTTGCAAACATTCTTCGGCTCAGTCCACATTCATGTATCTCCTTTTACATACCCGCAGATTATTCCATTAACTTCTTCTTCTTCTTCTTCTTTTAGGACTAGGTCCTGTCATTCTCGGGTCGGTCCTGGGAGGTAGAAGACCAGTTATCCTTCCATCGTTTAGGTGGTCTTCCTGGGGGTCTGATCCCGCCTATGCTGCTGTCCGCTGCCACCCTCACCACTTGATCCGAACTCGCTCTTCTCACGTGATCTCTTCAGAAACGTCTTCTTTCTCTTCCCCATCGCACAACATCTTCAACATCGCAGATTTTTCTTATATCTGAGTTTCTTACTCTGTCGCGAAGTGTTAGGCCTGCAATGGGTCGTAGAGTCTTCATTTCGGATGTCCTAAGAAGGCTTTTTGTTCTCGCGGTGTCGGCTCTTGTTTCCTTGTCGTATGTCAGGATCGGTCTTACGCAGGTTTTATAGATCTTCGCTTAACTCTCTTTCAGCATGTATTTGTTTCTCCATACAAAATTTTTAAGCATCCAGCTACAGCAGAGGCCTTACAAATATGCAAATATCCACAGTATTTTAAATATTTAATAATGCTAGTTTTTTTTAGTATTCCTCTACTCCCATTTCCAACTACACTTGCCTCATTTTTATGGTTCTTTCTTTACACATTCGTTCCACATGCCCAAACTATCTCGACACATCTTTCTTAATCTGATCGATAGTGGTTATCTCAGATACATGATATAATACATGAATATAACCATGTCTTAATCTAGTTTTCCCAATTTAAAACAGAAAAATGTACTTTGTTAAATAATTGTTTTATATTTTTACCAGGGAAAACGTATTAAACTAAAAAAAAGGTTATAGCTTCTACAAATTAAAAATCAAAAATATGTATTTCGATGAAAATCAACAAACATATGTTACGTATTTGAGTTTAAAAAATATAAAAGTACGCTACTTTTCCTCCATTTAACAGATTGACGAAACGCGCGGCGGCCATTTTGTTCTTTTTTTTTGTAATTACGAGTTGCAATAGACTACGCTTAACAGAAGAAGAGCGATGCATTATGGTCTCTATTCGCTATACAAAGAGAGCTATACGCCGAGCATTATGGTCCCTCAGACCGCGGTCCCAGGGGATACATTCGTTTGCAGATTGCTAGCTCTTTGAAACTTGTCTAGGTAGTCAGTCCCGTAGCTGCATCGATTCTAGGACGAGAGAATGAGAAAACTTTTCAAAGAGACACCCCTCAACGTGTTGCTTTACTTTTTCATTTTTGGCTGCGAAGAAAGTATTGAAAAACATATATTTTTTAATTGCTATAGAAATGTTGCTTCGATGGTCTATGGCAAAAATTAGAAATCTTCCTGATTCTTCCTGATGTATATATTTATATATACATGTATGGTATGTATGTGTGTATATGATATGGTAAGGGTTTTGTCTTATTAAGACATTATCAAACACTCACATGTGTTTGATAATGTCTTAATAAGTTAAAACACGTCACATATTATCATATATATGTACATAAAAGTAGAATTCAATTCAATAACCGTGTTTAATTTTGGATTTATAATTTTGGATATATTTTAGGTATTTTTGAATGTATAATGTTGGATAACATATCCAAAATTAAACATAGTTATTGGATTGAATTCTACTTTATTCAAATATATGATATGGGACGCGTTTTGTCTTATTAAGACATTATCAAACACTCACATGTGTTTGATAATGTCTTAATAACACGAAATGCGTCACATATTATCATGTATGTATATGTAAATAAAAGTAGAATTCAATCCAACATTTTGAGTGTGTCCAAATACTTGTTCACAAAATCTGGATTATCTCCAATTACAGGAGTTATTTTCATATTATTTTTTGACATCTCATCAAAGATGAAGATGATGATGCCCAGACTTCCATATTCTTCTTCATCTTTGATGAGATGTCAAAAAATAATAAGAATTCAATCCAATAACCGTGTTTAATTATGGATATATTACCCAACATTCAATATGGAATTCTACCAACTGTCTGCAGTTACAATAAATAAATTACCAAAATTGCTTACTTTTCGTATCATGTATCAGGAGCACATGTCGTGGGAAGATGCCTTTAGAATGATCTTCATTTTTACTTTTTGCTCTCATTATAAAAAGTTATTTCTACTTATTTATTTTTTTTAAAAATTTTTAATAAAATTAGTATATAACCACTCACCGAAATTTTTACGTCTACCGGTTTCGAGACGTACCCGTCTCTTCGTCAGGACAATCACTAACACAGCATGCAAACAATACTACCCTTCACCACCATAGCACCATTTACACACTCAAAACTACACAAAATGTCTAACACATGTGATTTTTGGTCGACCCGAAGACCAACATGCACTATAGTTTTCAATACAGACATGCGTTACGAGCCGAGGTTAAACGTACATTAAAATTAGACTAGGAATCGAATCTACTTATATACTTGTAGGATGAAAGGAGTGGGGGGAGTTCGAATTGGATATTGACGAATATTGAAGGATATTGACGAAGTTATTTCTATTTAAACCGTGACATGATTGCCTATCTCAAATGGCTGACCCCTGTTTTATATAATTTAACACCCCGAACCTTTAAATCTTCAGATTTCTTAAGTAAACTCTCTTCTTTAAGTTACTGAAAACTAGTTGATAATAATTCATGCCAATAAACAGTTAGGGTTACACCTAACACCTTTCGTAAGGGTTGTGCCCACTTCACATAAATTCGGTAAACTTTACCGCACTTTGACAGTTGGCAGAGAGTTCCAAACTCGTAACTTCTTCACCATAGATTACTCCTGCGGACGATCCGATGCACAAATATTTAATAGATACAGATTGACCTTCATAACACTTTTGGTGGCGCCAAATTGGATTACAACGCGCCAAAAATACCCCTTCATAAATGTTTTTATCCCCTAACAAACTTGTATAAAAAATAATTTGTAAATATCTTAAAATTAATTGTATAAATTTGTAAAGGTGTATGATAACTCACTAAAATAACTCTTTAAACAAACTTACATTATATTCTCAATATTATTAATATTTAAAGTAGGTATTTACTTTGTGGTTAGTCATTTTTACTTATTTTTTTTTACAAAAATATTAATATAGTTAGTATATAACCACTCACCGAGATTTTTACGTCTACCGGTTTCGAGACGTACCATGCTGTGTTAGTGATTTGCATGCTGTGTTAGTGATTGTCCTGACGAAGAGACGGGTACGTCTCGAAAGCGGTAGACGTAAAAATCTCGGTGAGTGGTTATATACTAATTTTATTAACATTTTTGTAAAAAAATTAATAAGTAAACTAACATTACTATTGAAACTAACCCCACTAACAGGAATACTAACACTTGAAAGTCAAATGTAAAAAGTGTGAATAAAAAATAACTCGACACTGGCTATAACACCCAAGATGAGTGAAATGCCATTAAAAAGAAGAAGAAGAAGATAAATGTTTTTATAAAATAGCTACCTCGCGAATCCGAGTGTAAACTAAATAAAATTAAAAATTTATTATCTGTTTATTTTACACGCATATCTGCGCTCTGTTTATCGTTGTGATTTTTAAAAGAAAATAAGGTAAACCAACTATTACTCTACTTGTAATTTTTAAAAGATATTTCTTATCTTTGATTTATATAGAGTAAAAAAAACAAACTATCATCGCATCTCCTCTGCACGGTAGAGAGAATTGAGAAAAGGATAATATTACAATAATAATAATAAAATAAAAAACCATGTAGTTTTTTTTCCAAACGTGTTTGATTTGACCAGCAACCGGGTTCCGTTGTAACCGACATCATCAAACTGGTGTTGATGTCGTTTACGACGAAACCCGGATGCTGGTCAAATAAAATTCATGTGGAAAAACTACAAAGTTGTTAATTCATTCTTTAAAGTATTTATCTACATGTTTTATTTATTTATTACTCGTATTTACACCACTCTGAAATAATAAAATTAAAAATGATATTTTCTGGCGATTCTCATGTATGTGATTACAATCAAGGATTTGGAGCTCACATACTAATAAAAGAATTTCTGCTCAAAAAAGCTTCTTTTCATCTCACCAATAGATGTCTCTAGTGAAGTTCTAGTGATTCAAAAACAATGTTTCTAAATTAGTCCATATTATATAGAACTTCAGTAAAAAAGTATATTCGTCTCACCAATAGATGTCACTAGCGAAAATTTTAGTGATTTTTGTACCTACAATGTTTCAAAAGTGAACCATATACATAGAAGATCCAAGAATTTGGTTGGTGTGGTTTTCAATAATGAGTAGAATTGGTGAATGATACACGTGTGCATGAATGATACAACCAGCCTATGACGGTCGTCAGCCCCGTAAATGCCCAGACTTCCATATTCTTCTTCACCTTTGATGAGATGCCAAAAAATAATAATATTTATTGTTTTTTCATCAGCATCCCGTTCTTACAACAATCATCGCACAACCCTGATGAACACCTCAGCCCATCTATTCCGTTTGTCCTCATGTAATATTTATTTGTACAGCCGCACTGTGGATACCAAATATTGGTTATGGGCCTGGATTTATAACTTTCCGATAGCTCGCCGTGAGGCTGGTTTACTCCCTTGCGCAGAAATATGGATTACCATACTTATTTATTATACTAACAACTAATTTATAACATCTCTAAGTCTACTTACAGAAATTAAATATATTTTATGTAGGCTTAATAAATTTTGATGAACGTTTTCTGCTGATACTTTGTGGCACATTTTATAAAGTAAAATAAAACTAAATTTAAGTTTTCTTTGCCATTTTTATTTTTGGTCCTTTTTTCCACCCGGTTGTCATCACATTATCATCTTCAGGGATGGATATGTATTGGAATGTAAATAAAATTCAAGTGACCATTTGCTCAAAATCTTAAGTCTCTTGTAAATGGAGAATTTTTAATTTGTTGCCGATGGAGGTAAGTGGTCAAAAAAATATGGAACAAAGGCAAAATAAAAGAATTGGTAAATGATCAAGATTTAATACTTTGAAAATTTTGAAATATTTATTTTTTTGTGTGTATATTAATTGATTGTCAAAAAAAAACAAATGTACAAAGAACTCTACCGACAAGACACATAAGGTGGCTTGGTGGATCTCTGTAAATTTTTAAAAAATATTGAAAAATTATGAATTTTTTAATGAATGTATATATGTATTTAAATTTGTATATAATATCATTAAATAAAAAAAATAAACTAACTAACTAACTTACTAACCATCACGCCGCTTCCCCGCAGGGGTAGGCAGAGAGAATAGAGCGCCACACCACTCTGTCTTTGTAAATATTCTTCGCCTCTTCCACGTTCATGCATCTCCTCATACATACCCGCCGATTGTTACGACTCCTAACCTGACCACTTTCAAGTATTTGGCATACCTAATCGTGCCATGTTTTTCTCGGTCTTCCTCTGCTTCTTTTCCCGCTAACATTCGCCTCATAAATTTGTTTTACCGTTCTTTCCTCACTCATTCGTTCTACATGTCCAAACTATCTCAACACATCTTTCTTAATTTTATCGATAATGCTTATCTCAGCTTTGCATTCCTTCCTTATTTCACTATTCGTACATCTATCATACATCGTTTTGTCGCACATTCTTCTGAGAGATCGCATTTCGAAAAAAATAAAAAAAAAATAACTAAAAAAAATAAGTATTTAAAAAATCACCGATTGCTTTATATTTTTAATAGGAAGTTGAACAAACTATCATTTGTATGTTTATATATATATAAATAACATTAATATCAATGAGAAATTCGAAAAGTGCTTATTTAATTTTTAAATAATTTAAAAATGAAATATGTTTTAATCAATAAGTATGATTCATATTGTACGTTTAAAAATTATGGTGAACGAAATATGTATATAAACGAAATATGTACGTACGTTGCGATGCCTCTTAAGGTAAAAGATTTTAATAGTTTCCAAAGTATTACTTAAATACCCATATCCCTTAAATCTTAAGTTAGTCGGTTTAATCGCCCCACCATTTGAGTTATATTGCACACGGAATTTTAGTGTGTAATAATTCATGGCGGTTACATTGCAAATAAGTTAGTTATTTGTTTACACAATAAACTATTACACTCATTACCAAGTATTTTATACCGTAGTTTACAAAACAATGTAGGTATGCCGTAAACTTAAGAGTCTAACGGAATTATTTAAACTAAAACTACTTAGTGTCCGCCTCCGTAGTGTAATGGTCAGCGCGCTCGGCTACCATTCTGGAGGTCCCGGGTTCGATTCCCAAGGGGGGTAAAATAAATATAAGGAATTTTTTTCACTGTAATATTTATTCAATATTACCCTGGACTGGTACCTGAAGCGGGGGGCTGATCACCTTTCCTTCATGTGTAAACGATCAAGATAACACTGCGTTTATATGACGCAGTGCCCTATGCACCATTGGGGTGCGGATAAGGGTTTTATTATTATTATTAAAACTACTTAGGGTAGCAGGACTATTATTGGACATATGTAACTATATAATTAAGGGTGTTTTTTTTAGGTAAAGTTCAAAATGAAAACAAACTCAATAAAATAGTGTTAATGTCTATGACAGTGGTTCTGAACCATTTTTAAGTCAGGGATCACTTTTGGTCATAAGGATTATTTGCTGTACATCAAAACCAAAAATTTAAAACAAAAATTTGCGTTAAAAAAGAGGATCAAGCTGAATATTGTTTTCAAAATAAATTTGCACAATTTTCAAATCGTACGGATTACAAATAATGATGATTATTTGATAATGTCTTAATAAGACGAAACGCGTTGCATATTATCATATATACTCGTATGTGTAAGTAAAAGTAGAATTCAATCCAATAACCTTGTTTAATTTTGAATATATTACCCAACAATTGAAAGCGTACCGACTACAAATCAACTGTCAACTGTCAAATTGACAGTTTGTAGAAACAATGTTGGCAGTTTAAAAACCAAACCTCTAAAAAACAGCTTTATTATCAGAATCTATATATTTCAGGATATTTGATAATTTTAAATGTATAATAAAACAATAAATATAAAAAAATATACATCCACTTTAATTTTATTTGACCAGTGACCGGGTTTGTCAATACCGGCATCATCAGACTAGTGATGAGCAGTCCAAATGCTCATGAACTAAGAATGTTTGCGGACAGAGTAATGTGATGTGCGTTAGGCTAGTTACGACAGATCATAAGCCCTGTAATTACCCTGACTGCCATATTTCTCTTCATCTTCTTTATTGAGTTGTCAAAATTTAAAAACAACCCCTTTGTGGAGAAACGTGATTTGTGAGCAAGAATTTTGACACCCAAAAATGTGTATTGTGAATGTTCAATAGTCGTTAATCTACCCTACGGTATAGTGTAAAACCGTGCAAAGACCATGTAAAAGCAATAACTAAATGTTCATTCTATGAATAGAATTTAATAGTTACGCGTACATAAAACCTTATCAATAACATAGATTTTATTTTAATACTGTGAAAAGGTCTGACTCTGTGATTTTCCATTTGACGATATCGTAAATATGATCAAAACTTATTTTAATAATATTCCGTTTTCGTTTGAATTTAAAATTAACAGCTAACATCTTATTATTCTAACCCTTATTCGCACCCAATGGTGCATAGGGTTCTGCATCGTATTGGCGCAGTCTTATCTTGATCATTACTTACATGAAGGAAGAGTGATCACTCCTGCGCTTCAGGGACTAGTACAGGATAATATTAAAAAATATTGGAGTGTAAAATCACTAATATTTATTCCCCCCCCCCCCCTGGGAATTGAACCCTGAACCTCCAACGCGGTAGCTAAACACGCTAACCATTACTCCACCAAGGCAGAAATTGACGTAGCAGAAATATTTTGCAATGAAATAATTGCATTTAAAAATACTTAAATGCATTGAACTTGTATTAAACAATTCCTTTAGTAGATACGACACATACACTTCATTAGTACATTAATTTTCTTTCTCATACGAGTAGGTAGAGTGGAACATCTATATTCGTCTCCGAAATTTATCAGAATTTACGTCATTTTGAATTAATATCTTAACATATTATTTTTTTGACATCTCAACATAGATGAAGAAGAATATGGATGTCTGGGGATAAACAGGGCTTACGACCGTAACATAAGCTGGTTTAAGTAATAACTTTACACACGTGTAACATTCTCCAATTCTACCCATGATTGACAACCACACTACTCAAATTCTTGAAAGCTCTATAAATACGATCCAATTTTGAAACATTGTATAAGAATAACTAGAACTTTCAATAGTTTCATCTATTGGTGAGACGAAGAAGCTTTTTAACTGAGCAGGAACTCTTATATTAACTCGTAAATGCCCAGAGTTCCATATTCTTCTTCATCTATATTGAGATTTCAAAAAATAATATTATATATAACTCCAACATTTTGAGTGTGTCCAAATACTTGTTCACACACTCAAAATGTTGTAAATAAATTATCTGGTCAAATTATAAGCTTAATAATAAAAATGAAAATGGTATTTTCTGGCGTTTCTCATGTGTGTAATTGTAATCCGGGATTCGGATCTCACATACTAATATAAGAGTTTCTGCTTAGTAAAAAGCTTCTTTACATCTCACCAATAGATGTCTCTAGTGAAGTTCTAGTGATTCAAGAACAAGGTTTCTAAATTGGTTAATATATATAGAACTTCCAAGAATTTGAGTAGTGTGGTTGTCAATAATGGGTAGAATTGGTGAATGTTACACGTGTGTAAAGTGATCACTTAAACCAGCCTATGACGGTCGTCAGCCCCGTATATGCCCAGACTTCCATATTCTTCTTCATCTTTGATGAGATGTCAAAAAACAAAAGAAATAATTCCTATAATTGGAGCTAATCTAGGTCTGTGAACAAGTATTTGGAAATACTCAAAATATTGTTAATTTCTTAACGTTCATACAGCATATAAAGTGTAAAGAGAGACTTATATTTCAATTTTCATTGGTATTTTTTATAATCCCTCTACAAATTAAGAAAGATTATTGGCTTCTTAATTATAAGACTTCTCGGAAAAGTCTACCGACTGAATGAACTTGGTATTTTAATTTTGTGAAGTCCTTGGACCTTTGAAGGTAAACGCTTTATATCCTTTGAGCGATCATGATGCTTTAGTTATTTCAAATTTAATTTGTCGAAATTAAGTCTCTATTGAAATCTATGAAAGGTGTTTATTCAAATTAATATCTCTTTTGAGAGAAGCGTCAAACCTTCATCAATTAGTTACTAGCGGTTAATGTTCTCTTCAAATTAATCGAACAAGTCTCAGATACATAGAATCAACATATATATATATATATATATATATATATATATATATATATATATATATATATATATATATATATATATATATATATATATATATATATATATATGTATATATATATTCTATGCAATGCAACCTCATAAAACGTACGTACGTTCCTATGTGTAGGGCGGTTAATAAACTTTACAATACTTACTTCGGATACATTTTCAACCCTCTTCTTGTTTGTTAAATGATTCGAAAGATAAACTTCACAAAGGTCTGTGTTCATTTTAAAAAAAAAACTTAAAAGTAGACTGAGTAGAATAGTCACGTGTATTAAATGATCACTTAAACTAGCTTATGTCAGGTCGTAAGTCCTGTAAATAACCAATCTGCCATATTTTTCTTCATCTATGTATGTTAAGATGTCGAAATGTAATTACATTTTAGTTCATACAGATAGAGTAATGCTCAAAATTCACGATTATAGGAAAAACACTACTATTCCCAAACGCCTTACCTGCGGAGCGCCAATATCGCCCATAATAATTCTCGATAATGAGCTATTACGTCCTATTGCTCGAGATCGTTCCCACAGATAGCCGGAGAACTGTGAATAGACTTGCTGCCTTGGAGCGTGTGGGTTAAATGTTTGCACATTTTCTCATTCCGAATCCGAAGGTGTCGGGGTCGGTAATTTGGTCCCGGGGTGAAAGTAGGCAGGGGTCGATATTGATTCGGGCCTATCTAATTTTTACCACTCAGAAATTTGCGTGTGGGTCGAATCGGGGGACCTTGAGCACGCGAAACCCCTTACCAGAGGTCACACAACATTAACTGCCGTATTCGAAGAGATTTATTCACCGAAATTGTTCATATTTCTACTCCCAAACGTACGGTACGATAATGTGAATTTACCTCGGTCCAACTGGGGAAATACTTTTTATCCTGATTGTACAAGTTTATGAGCTTGATTTTTTGAGCACACTCAAATGTATTAAAGAAAATTATACCGGCTTTAAATTTTTTCTTTCTTTCTATGAATATTTTATATATTTTTCTTCACTTTCGGCTACCGTTCTGAAGGTCCCGGGTTCGATTCCCAGAGGGGGGTCAAATAAATATAAGTGATGTTTTCACTCTAATATTCGTTTAATATTATCCTGGACTGGTACCTGAAGCGGAAAGCTCATCATCTTTTCCTTAACGATCAAGATAACACTGCGTTTTTTTGATGCAGAGTCCTTTGGAGTGCACCATTGGGGTGCGGATAAGGGTTCGAAGAATTTTATTCTTGCTTTTTTAAGCTTACGATTTGATATGTTTTATTGGTGTCTAAACAGCGAATGAACCTTATTTATATTGAAATATAATGATTAATAAAATGTGCAACCGTGACGTAAGCAAATTTATAGTTAAATGTTACATTAAAAGCATTGTTAACTTTGTGGTATGGTACAAAAAAAAACTCTCCTTATCATTCATCGTTCAATTTAACGATGAATGATAAGGAGACTTTTTTTAAAGATCAATATTTTTGTTTTTATTATTTTCACAAATATTTCAATTTCATACTATTTCTGTGAGCCTAAGCGGCTCATTATTAGAAATAGGTATCGAATTGCGGACACTCTGACTTAAGAGTCCGCGACACTAACCACGGGACCACAACCTGACACAAAATAAAATATTTGTTTTCTAATTTTATACACAGATATTCAAATTTCATAATTTTCGTAGATTTAAGCGGTCTGTTATTAAAATTATGAACCAAGGTTCGACATGACTTCACGCGTTTTTTTAGAATATGTAAATATTGGGTTTTAAAAAAATTTAATTATATTGATAAAATATTTTTGTATTTTTTTAACTCGTTACCGTTCAACATCTCTTTTGTTTTCAAAACTATTTATTTATTTCCGAAAAATATAATTCAATTCAAAACGGCATTTGAAGCAAAATCTTCAATCACGTCAAATGTTACCGGGGTTAAGAAAATTAAGTTGCGATTTATTGTATGCTAAGCCTTTAGAGGTGTCCGCTTATAAAGAATTTACTGTTTACTCATATTATGTATTAATTTTCATATGGTTTTTAGATTATATGGAAAACATAAAGTCTTCCCCGAGACACATTGTACTAACGCGTTTTGCTCCCTGGGATATTTAAACCTCCCTTATTTTATTGATTTATGACACCCCTGAGGGTAGCAAGCTATGAGATAATAAGAAAAATGTATTGATTTGGCTACATGTCTTTTTTTTAAATGTGTAATATACATTTTTTCTATATTTTCAATATTACAAAGAAAGATAAGTTTGGCGATAAATTCTCACTGCCTACCCCTGCGGAAAGCGGTTTGCATGATTTTTGCGCGTTTTTTTAAACTTAAACATTACTCTTGCATAGGGTAACGAAAGTAATTTTAGTTCTTTTCATTAATTGATTCGGCAATCACCTTGTGGTAATTATCCATCCATTTTTAATTTTAGTTTAATTGGTAAATACCACTTTTCCCTAAAATCTAACATGACACGTGTTTCAATGCATTCCACATCATTTTAAATCGCCGTTTTTGAAAATGTGTTTATGATGCGGAATGCATCGAAACACGTGTCACAATAGATTTTAAGAAAAAGTGTTTTTTTCCAAGTAAAACATAAATTAAAAACCTACTTTATAATTAGAGTATTTACTGATTCTACTATTACTACCAACACGCCATTTTTATGCAGGAGTAGGCAGACAGGATGAAACACCATACTCTTCTTTCCGGACATACACTCTAAGCTTCATTTTTTTTAAAGAAAAGAGAAATATTTGTGTTTTTATTATTTTCACAAATATTTCCATTTCATACTATTTCTGTGAGCCTAAGCGGCTCATTATTAGAAATAGGCATCAAATTGCGGTAGAGGGGTTCGAACCGAGAGACTCTGACTTAAGAGTCTGCGACACTAACCACGGGACCACAACCCGACCCATCTAGTCATACATGTCCTCCAATTACGTAAACTCTTGAATGTGAATCTTAACTATAAAATTGAATGATAATCTTACATAGACAAGAATGCAAAGAGTAGGATGAAGTGCCTCAAAAGCGTATAAGTATATAACGGCTACACAAATTTAAAAAATAAATCTGATCCATTTGTAATATTTTAAATATAAGTATGGATTATTTTCACTCTCTTATTTATTTAATATCACCCTGGACAGGTACCGTAGAACGGCGCTACTTGAACTTTGATGTGTTACTTGAGCCCAGTACAAAAAAAACAGTATTTGGTCTACAATAATGAACGTACCGTGACAATAAGTGTCACCTGTCAGGGATACAATGAATTATGTCGATACGTTCATTATTGTAGACCAAATACAGATCTAAGTAAATAAAAAAATGTACTGGGCTCAAGTAACACATCAAAGTTCAAGTAGCCCCGTTCTACGGCACAAGAAACGCAGGGCTGATCACCTTGCCTTCGTGCAATTAACGCATCATCAAGATGACACTGCTTCACTACAACGCAGTGCCTTATGCACCATTAGGTACGGTTAAGAGTTAATTTTTTTTGTAGATTCTTTCTTCTCTGATTTTTTTACGATGAGCTCATGTTGTCAGAACTTTTCATCATATTTACATAATCTTTCTTATTTTATCTTTATTTCCTCGCTTCCAAGCTGTTACTTTGCCGTGAATACTTGTTTAGCTATCGTTGTATTATTTTTTACATCCCTCACTTCTGTCACTTTGGTTTATGATGCTGTCTTAATACGAAGGCAGTGTTAAAAAGCTGTTAACGTGCGAAAGACTCTTACGTATTAAAAAGGTGTTAACGTTAATCTCGTGACTCGTAACGTGACACATGACGTTAGAACGTAAAGATTTCTACGAAATACGCGCTTTTAAGGAAGTGATAATTGAAATAAAATGTTTTTATAATAAATATTTAAAAAAAAATAATAAAAAATAAAACCCTTGTCCGCACCCCAATGGTGCATAGGGCACTGCGTCATATAAACGCAGTGTTATCTTGATCGTTTTTATACATGAAGGAAAGGTGATCAGCCCTCCGCTTCAGGTACCAGTCCAGGGTAGTATTGAATAAATATGACAGTGAAAAAATTACTAATATTTATTTTACCCCACTTGGGAATCGAACCCGGGACCTCCAGAACGGTAGCCAAGCGTGCTGACCATTACACTACGGAGGCGGATTTTTTTAAAAAATATTTCGAATATTTTTAAAAGGTTAAAAATATTTTTTTATCTTTATGATATTCCTGAATCACGGTGAATATAAATAAACAAAAACATAATTTTCTACAACCTATTGCGTATCGTTTGTGTCTTGAATTATGTCTTATTTTTTTATGATTGATTATTTTAATAAGGGTTTAATTCTCACGAAAGGTGGAGAAAGACAACAACGAAAAAAACTTGTCATTATTTGATTGATCACTTTATACACGTGTGATATTCACCATTCTACCTTTGACAGTACAACTCAAATTTCAGAAGATATATTATTATGTGTTAATTTTGAATAAAACACAGATTTTTTGAGTCTACTAAGTTAGTAGAACTTAGTAGAACTTAGTAGACTCAAAAAATCTGTGTTTGATTTAAAATTATTACATAAATTAAAATGGAGTTATACATATTAAACGCCAAATCAATAAATAGTTATATTATTCTTCATTTGAGACCTTTTTCACGTGCTAGTTCTTGGCATAATCTGTCGTTGAGTGAAGTTTATTTTTAAAAACAATTAGCAGAGACCTTTATACAATGTTTCAAAGGTTTTTCCTGGATTGATTTACATACTAGAAGATGCTTGACGATATATACGAAGTATTTTAAGTATGCTTAAGTTACTGGAATAAATATGTCTACGTTTATTATATTTATTTTAGTCATGTATACAGTTGTAATGTAATAAAATAAAACTGATATTTTATTTATTGTTTTAATTTTATATTTTATATTTGAGTTACTATACAGACCTGAATGATGGAAGTTTAACTTCTGAAACATGTTGTCTATAATAAAACTCAAGTGGTAAAAAACAAGTGTTTTCTTTAATCATTGTAAAATAAAACTGTGTGCATACTAGTACATTGAACATATTTCAATAGCAATGTTATATTATAACAAAAAAATGTTTGAAATTAAAATTCAACTTGGTTATTACTATTTTTTCTTAAAATCTATTATGACACGTGTGTTGATGTATTTAGCATCATTATAAAACACCGTGTTATAGATAATGATGCTGAACGTATCGAAAAGCGTATAACAATATAATTTTTTTAATTGTGGTGTTTGTCAAGTAAAATTTGAAATTAAAATGACTGCCGAATCAATTAACAAATATATTTCATGATCACTCAAACCAGCCTATGACGGTCGTAAGCCCCGTAAATGCCCAGATTTCCATATTCTTCTTCATCTTTGATGAAATGTCAAAAAATAATATGAAAATAACTCCTGTAATTGGAGATAATCCAGATTTTGTGAACAAGTATTTGGACACACTCAAAATGTTGTAAATAAATTATCTGGTCAAATTATAAGCTTAATAATAAAAATGAAAATGGTATTTTCTGGCGTTTCTCATGTGTGTGATTATAATCCGGGATTCGGATCTCACATACTAATATAAGAGTTTCTGCTTAATAAAAAAGCTTCTTTACATCTCACCAATAAATATATTTCATCATTGTTTTATCTTGTATATCATACATAAACATAATATACATCACACATATTCAGGCTTAAATCGATTACTAAAACGTTAAATCTATTGTAACGGTAGTATTTATATGATTTATTAAAAAAATCAAATTATTATACAAGTTATAGTAAATGATACAATATTTCAATAACTATATACCGCTCTCATAGAGCATACTGTTCGCGTTAAGGGCAGAAGCACGTGTACGAAGTAGTGATATCTGTGATATTAAAGGTTAAAGGACTTCCTGAATTGCATCCCCGCGTTGAATTCAGATGTGAAAGCGATCAGAATGCTAGACTACCAGGGTATCAGTATGTATGAAGAGGCAACAGAAACAGCTAGCAGCATCTTGGGATGGTTTTTCCATATTATTTTTATACTGCATATTTGGATCGATCGGATCGTGAAAGTATCCTCGATAGCTTATGCTACCCTAGTAGCCAAGATATCGGACGTTCGTGGAATTTCAATAGGTTTCAAAATATCAACAAGTTTAAAATCTAAGAAGGTAGTCGTCCGTGCTCTTACGACCTATCTCAAAATTAATTTTGTGTTCACAATAGATAAGCTATTTTCTTCCTGGCTTCTTCCCAATTTATCGTCTTTGTTGACGGTTGGAGTCAGATCTCCTCGGTTATAGGTCCTTCTGTTATGGACAACGTCACCTAGGTCATGCTTTGGAATCATGTTTTCTTTCTACAGCATTCAAGAATTCTTTGGTCATCCTCTTGATGTCTTTCAAGGAAGATCTATAGCGATAGCCTGGTTTACAGTATCATTAGGTGATCAATAGGCACGTTTTGTGGTAATCAAAACATAGGACTGATGTTCATTTTCAAGAATTTCAATTCTTATTTCTTTCAAATGATTTTTGCTTTTTCAACTTCATTCTTCAATTACTTTTTAGGTAAAATAGTCAATCAATTTTGTAAAGGTTCAACCGTTCATATAATACTACCGGACTCGTTTTTTGACTTATTTTTTTAAAATTTCGTTAAAAATTATTACTTTTTTAGGATAAGTATAGTCGAGGCATTGCAGTATATATTAATTGGTGAAATAGAGACACAAAATGTATGATTTTTATAAAAACAAAGTCAGTGTCATATAATATTTTTTATTCTAACCATAAATGCATAACGTATGTACTTTTATATTTATCGAACAAAGAAGTCAAGATATCTTAAAATCAGTTAAAAAATCGAGGATATTCAGTAGACTGAATATGATATATTAAGAGTACCTTAACAATTTGCACTACACACATGGATATTTTTGAACTATTAAAATATCACTATTGAAATCATGTTTCTGCTTATAAAAGTTTAATACTAATTTCACTTAAAAATAGCATCATTGATACATAACATTTGTAGCAATTAAAACGCCATTTTTCAAACAATGTTTTTATATGTAAATAAACCTACACTTTTTTTAATGCTATATAAATTCAAATTCAAGAAGATTGGGTAAACATCTAGCTATCACAAAACTTACGAAATGATTAAATACAAAGTTTATATTAGTGAGATATTTATCATATTAACTATGTTTTATTTTTAACAAAAGTATTTTATTTTTTTACCCCTTTTGTTTGCGGTCAAAAGCTTGTTATTTTTTATAATAACTAAACGCGTGTTCTTATGATTAAAGACTACCCTCTTAAGGTGTTTCCGTTTTCAGCATTTATTATACCCTTATTTCTAGCACGAACCACCCTCTACCGATATGGGAAGTCGACTCTTTCACTGTTGCTGAATTTTAAAGAGCTCTAAAAATAGTTTACATTACAATGAACTTGCACGTTTCCGTGTGAAATATTATATTATAATTTAAAGTTGAATTCCATTGACCAAGGAATAGAAGCAATGGAAATTAACTGTACAAAAGAAGAAAACTATAAATCTAAAAAGTCGTACTACTCTTATCGTGAGTAATCGTTTACATAGTAAAAATATATAACGTAAGGGTAAAACTTGTTGAAGAAATATATTTGATTTTTTAGAAGAAGAAGTATTTACATGTTTATCAAAAAAAAACTTTAAATTGCATTTTGTATTAGAGGGATAGAAATACACATATCGCTCACTCCTTTCAAGAACGTCATAAATAAAAAAAACTTGATTTTTCAGGAGAACGTTTTTAAAGTTTAAAAATATAATACAATGTATTAAAAATAAATATCAAGCCACTTACTGAACTTTTTACTGTGTAACAGATCTTCTTAGGTAAAATCTAAAGGTTTTTTCTCCATTTGAAAAATATTTAGTATATTTAAAAAATAATTGAACAATACCTTTTCTTCAAAATCAAAAACAACACTTTCTGTCCTGTAGCGGGAAAATATTAAATAAAAAATATGCCTCTTTTGCTGGGATGTAGTACATTTTCTGGGCATTCCGAAAACATGCACAACTGAAATTTGACGATTTTTGATTTATGACGTTCTTAAAGGAGTGAGCGATATGTTTTTAAATGTTGTATTTAAAAAGCGCTTAAATTTAGACTTGAAGACGGAAACATAGCTTCCGAAACTAGTCATCATAAAATAAACTTATGTGGTAAAAAAAAACAAGTGTTTTTCTTTTACAATTTTATAAGCGCTGTTAGCATTGTGATATGGTAATAAAACACTATCCGTGTCATTCATCGTTCACTGTGTAAATACCACTTACAAACTCTAATCCACCACTACCGATTTCAAAATAACTATTCCAACGTCAAGTCATTGTATACGGTTGACCTGATGATGAAAAGACTATTCCGGAACTGGGAGTGAAGTGGTTTTTCAAAGTGCTATTACAAAAAGTGATGTATAACTGTTAATAATAGTGTTAAACTTATTTAGGTTTTGAGTATGGAACATAAATTCACTAAGGAATACATTTTTTATTGTCATTTGTATAGTAATAATTTTATTTATTTGGAACCAACAAAATGGTTGACAACATTACTCACTTTTTGTATTTACGAGTATAATGTATTAGGGGCACATATCGCAGAAAGATGAACTTAGCATGATCTTCATCTATACTTTGTGCTCTTATTATAACATAATGTCTTATTAAACCATGAAGTGATCGTTTATATTAAATGTGTCACCTACTTTTAAAAATCCGCCAGATCCAATTTTATAAGATTAAAAAAAATATTCTATCGGAATGCCAATTGTGGGTTTTATTGTTTTAAATATTTATATACTTGAAAACTCTGCTAAAAAATACTTAAAAACTGCGTTGTATTTCAAATTCCACGATATTCATGGAACATGCCTTCTGACCCATTTCGGCCAATCAGAGAGCGGGAATAGGTCACACATTAAGATGACGTCATCATCAGTTTGTGTCTCATGTTTTTTTAATACTGAAAAAAATTCTAAAAAAATGCGAAAATCGTCTATTTCATAATATTTTATCTAAAGATAGACAAATCTTTGAGACATAAATGTTATCCGGAGAATTTTGTATTTTTTGTAAAATCGACTTACATGGATGTGGCGGATTTTGAAAGTAAGCGAGACAAATAGTTATATAACTGAAAAAGATCATAAATTTAATTTTCTTAGCCTTAACTGTAACAGTACAAAATAACACTAAAGATTTTAATATAAATAAGTAAAAATGACTAACCACAAAGTAAATGCTTTAAATATGAATAATATTGAGAATGTATAGTTAATCCCTGTTATATATGATTTTAACCCTGGAGCTTCAATTTTCAGATTTTTTAAGTAAATCTTTTTCTTTGAGTTTCTGAAAACTAATTGATAATAATTCATTCCAAAATAGTCTAAGTCACACGTTACACTTTTCGTAAGGGTACATACTTTCATCATATAAATCCAGCAGGTCTTCAGTATACTTTTATAAAAAATCCCAGCTATATGGAAGTATACTCTTAAACTATGTAATGTAGATAATATTTTTTTTTGATATCTCATCAAAGATGAAGAAGAATATGGAAGTCTGGGTATTTACAGGGCTGACGACCGTCATCGGCTGGTTTAAGTGATCACTTTACACACGTGTAACATTCACCAATTCTACCCATTATTGACAACCACACTACTCAAATTCTCGGAAGTTTTGTACACATGAACCAATTTAGAAACCTTGTTCTTGAATCACTAGAACTTCACTAGAGACATCTATTGGTGAGATGTAAAGAAGCTTTTTAAGTAAAGAAACTCTTATATTTGTATGTGAGGTCCGAATCCTGGATTATAATCACACACATGAGAAACGCCAGAAAAAAACCATTTTCATTTTTATTATTTAAGCTTATAATTTGACCAGAAACTAACAATAATAACTCCTGTAATTGGAGATAATCCAGATTTTGTGAACAAGTATTTGGACACACTCAAAATGTTGTAATGTAAATAACATTAACTTTGCTACTTTATTTTTATTTTTATATGTTTTAGAATTTTAAGGCTGATTGTCGATCCGTATTGTCAGGAGTATAAAACACCGTTTTTTTATTAATGTTTTCAACAAAATATTGACAAAATTAAAACTTTTTACAAAATGAAGTTTAAAAGTAATCTTCTTGTAGGAATCCGAAGCCTTTTTTCAATTTTTTATTTTATTAGTAAAGTTTTCAGATCTTTCAGACATATGCAATATGATAACCATGCGTTTGTAGCAATTCATTTTATATTATACGTCAGTTAAACCAAGTACTTTATCAATAAAACCCATAAAAACATATCTCTTTTTTTTGTTCCTTTTCATTTTATGTCAAATAAAGAACTGGGGCCATAAAACGGACAAAAATATGAAAAGTTTATTACTACGAGTTATTATACTGTTCAGCAGACGGGTGAAATGAATGAAAAAATACGCATTTTCCCACAGTGTGACGAAGAGACGGTGATAAAAGAGAATTACTTGATTTATGCACACATACTGTATGTATGTATGCATATCATACATATACAATATGATTACTTAAGACCGAACAAACAAAAAAATGTTAAAAAAATATGCATTCCTCATCATTTTCAAACACTACGGTGTTTGAAAATGATGCGGAATGCATAGAAACACGTGTCACAATACACTTTAAGAAGTAGTGATATTTACTGAGCAAAACTTAAGTTAAAAATGGATAGATTTTACCGCAAGTTGACATGCCAAATCAATTGATAAAATCAATTCATTTCTTGAATGTTTTTCGCAGATACTTTGTGGCACATTTTAAAAACTTTGTAAAATAAAACAACTTTGTTCTAACCACTTTTTATCGGTACACTTTATCCAACCGGTTTTGACAAGAACCTTGTCATCATCAGGGTTTATGTACTAAATTCTAAAACATTGAAACACTCATAGTTAATTACCCTTCCTTTATCAAAAACTTCCACGCACTCCGTACATCATATGAAAATATGATTTCAAAAACTCCTAAATGTTGTTTTTTATTGTGCGTTGCGTAGCGAATACGTCAACTCCGAATGACAACTTAATAACTTTTTTGTGAAATTCATTTAATTAGTTAATGCTTATTTTTGTTAAAATTAAATAAAGTCACTAAATAATGCTCTCTTTTGACTTGATATGCAGTTAATTCATAAAATGTTTTTAAAATTATAAAATCAATAAATGCAAGTTATTTATTTACTTATTATTATTAAAAACCCTTATCCGCACCTCAATGGTGCATAGGGCACTGTGTCTTATATACGCAGTGTTATCATGGTCGTTTTACACACGAAGGAAAGGTGATCTGCCCTCCGCTTCAGGTACCAGTCCATGGTAATATTGAATAAATATTACAGTGAAAAAAATACTTATATTTATTTTACCCCCCTTGGGAATCGAACTCGGGAAATCCAGAACGGTAGCCGACTTATTATGAAGTCAATAAATGTCTTTTTGACTTGCTTCACTGTCAAATAATGGAACCATTTACAAAATTATTAAGTCAATAAATGCTAGTCTGTTGATTCTAATTAAACAGTCAATTAATGTAAACGTTGCAAACTCAATAAATGCAGGTCTTAATTGAGTCGCTCGGTCTAAAACTCGAGTATACAGTTCAAGGAGACTATAATAATTGAAATGGTACCCGGAAGTGGGTTGTATGCACTGGGAAAATTCTGTAAAAGGTGAAATGCGATGTCAGATATGTTAATGGCAACATTAACGCCCCACTAATTGCGTCGCTTGGGCATATCGCTTGGCTGTGTTCCAGTTGAAGAACTTTGCCGATTTATTTCAATTACCAAGAAATGTAGTTACTCCATATACGTATTAAAAAAACTCAAATGTTCACAGATTCAAGAAGACCTTTTGTATGGCGTTAGGATTTAAAAAATCTAAATAATCAATATTTTTTATTTATAATTAAACTGATTTAAATGCAAAATTTCATCATAGTATGATATATCGCTCACTCCTTTCAAGAACGTCATAAATCAAAAAACTTGATTTTTCAGGAGAAAGTTTTTAAAGTTTAAAAATATAATACAATGTATTAAAAGTAAATATCAATCCACTTATTTAACTTTTTACTGTGCAACAGATCTTTTAAGGTTAAACCTGAAGGTTTTTTTTCCATTTAAAAAATATTTAGTATATTTAAAAAAATAATAAAACAACACATTTTCTTCAAAATGTAAAAACAACACTGCCTGTAGCGGGTAAATATTAAGTTAAAAATGTGCCTCTTTTGCTGGGATATAATACATTTTTTGGGCATTCCGAAAACATGCACAACTGAAAATCGATGATTTTTTATTTATGACGTTCTTGAAAGGAGTGAGGGATATGTATTAGTTTTATTTATTTATTTATTCATTTGCACATTTTATGATAATGAATATGAATATTTATTTTAACATTATTTTTAAATAATAAGTTACCTCTCTGATAAAGCGAACATCTCGTGTTCAGAGAGGGAGTTCGTTTTAAAAAATGTATTTGTAACTAAAATTGTAAGAATTATTTATTAGGTAAAGTAAATATTACATTTAAAATTAATCCTATAATATATAAAATAAATAGTAAAAGAAAAAGTTTAAGAAGAATTCAGAGAAAGAAGAAGGAAAATTAACAAAAAGATATCCAATTACTAAAAAAATTTCAGAGAAATCTAGTAAGAATTATGTTAGACTTTTTTTTAAATTGTGTTTTATAAATTTATAAAAATACTAAAATTTTACAAAATTTTGAGTGTGTCCAAATACTTGTTCCCAAAATCGAGATTATCTCCAATTACAGGAGTTATTTTCATATTATTTCTAGTAAAGTTCTAGCGATTCAAGAATAATGTTTCAAAATTGGTTCATATATATAGAACTTCCAAGAATTTGAGTAGTGTGGTTGACAATAATGGGTAGAATTGGTGAATTTTACACGTGTGTAAAGTGATCAATTAAACCAGCGTATGACGGTTGTCAGCCCTGTAAAGGACCACATTTTCTTTATCTTTGATGAGATTTGAAATAATAATAAAAATAATAATAATAAAACCCTTACCACGCCCCAATGGTGCATAGGGCACTGTTTCATATAAACGCAGTGTTATCTCGATCGATTACACATGAAGGAAAGGTGATCAGCCCTCCACTTCAGGTACCAGTCCAGTGTAATATTGAATAAATATTAGAGTGAAAAAATCACTTATATTTATTAAACCCCCCTGGGAATCGAACCCGGGACCTCCAGAACGGTAGCCGAGCATGCTGACCATTACACTACGGAGGCGGACAAAAAAAATTATACTAAAATTTTATACTATTTCAGTGAGCCTAAGCGGCTCATTATTTAAAATAGGTATCAAATTATGGTTCGATCAAAATATCACTTCGTCGATACGATCTAGTGCGTTATACACCATTGGATTCAAGGGTTTGAAGAATAATATTTTTTAAAGAAAAAATGGTGTAGAACCATTTGAGTGAAAATTCAATAAATTAACTGGCACTACAGTAAATACCGGACATTACCACTTCCGTATATTGCGTTAACTTCTTTTCTTCAGCTTTGCTAATTGAATTTCAAGGCTAGATCCGCCGGAACTAGGCTCATAACTCCAGATAAGTAGCGAGTACCATCAAAGATTCCCGCCAAGACGGGAAAAGCCCGCCAAAACCCAATCAATTCCGCGCGGTTGTCAGTTTTGGCGCGAAAATGTACCAGTGTTGCCAGATTGGGTATATTGGATAGCTCTTGAATGGGGAGGTAGGCACCCCGACATAAGCCGAGCTGTTGAGCGTCTACTGAACTTTGACTCTGATATAAAGTCAAGAGAATTGTGTGTTCTTTTAACTTTTTTTGTCTCTTGAAGGTTCGTTCTGGAAGACAGCGGATTTTTGAAAGAAATAGACAAATAACAAGGTGTTTCGTATATATATGTATATATAAATATATATATATATATATATATATATATATATATATATATATATATATATATATATATATATATATATATATATATATATATACATATACACATATATATATAAATATATATATATATATATATATATATATATATATATATATATATATATATATATATATATATATATATATATATATATATATATATATATATATATATATATATATATATATATATATATATATATAAATATATTTATATGTTTATAAATATATATATAGATATATATATATATATATATATATATATATATATATATATATATATATATATATATATATATATATATATATATATATATATATATATATATATATAAATATATAAATATATATATATATATATATATATATATATATATATATATATATATATATATATATATATATATGTATATAAATGCTTGATTTCGTAATTGTAATACGTTGGTGAAATTCACCCCTGACGAAAATGAGGGACTACTTAATAAAGTTCCGTAGACGAGAATGTTCGTCCTTTACGCTCATCATATTAGTTAGGCTCTTTGAGTTAACTCCATCGACCTTCTCTCTACGATAATTTCCCTCCCAAACTAATTTCTAGCTATCTCGGCAGTAGTTTTGAAGAAACGGGATAATTTCCAATTTCCATGTTGATTTTAGCTCTGAGGTAGAAGAAAGTACGAAAAATGTAAATTGACTGTACCTTATCGGTGCGTTGATATAACTCACTGTCTGGGTAACTCCATCTTTGAAATGCGAAAAACTCGAAATGAAAAAAATTAATTAATTACCTGGATTTAAAATAATACAAAAAATGGATTACGGTCGAGATAAAAGGGAAAATATAACTGAAGGTACAGCTGAAATTAATATGCTGACATTTTTTATTATTATTAAATATTTAATACCGCGTTGTTTTTGGCTTTTGATCTTGAGAAAAATATAATTAACCGAATACTTTTTTTATAAGAATATGTTTTTTAAACATATTTGAAGAACCTCAAGCTTTTAAATCATTAAAAAATATTTCATTTATTGTTTTGGCATGTTCTTTGTGGTATGAGATGATGAAATTAAAAGAAACCTCTTGTTTTTTACCTCTTGAAAAAGTGGTAAAAAAACATTGTTTTCTTTTAAATTGAAAAAAAAAATTACAATATTTTTCACAAATGGATTTGCTCCACTTTGAAGTTATTTATGTCGAGATTTTTTATTGATATTATTAAACAAATGAAAAATATGGAAGCCAGAGCATTTACAGGACTTACAAGCTGTCTTGGCTGATCTAAAAATTTAAAATGATATTTTCAGATATCTCCTTGCATGTAAAACAATTCGTGAAAAATACACGTTAATATGTTAATATTTCATGAAAGGTTTCAGCTAATTAAAAAAACTAATTTCAACCATAGACATCGTAGTATAGAGTACATATACTACTATCCATATCTACGCCAAAGTGGCATAGAGTACATATATCTTTTAATTGTAGCATTAGTATAACGAATTTTGAGTAAAATGGTTTTCTACCATGGGTAGAATGGTGAATGTCACACAGTGTATAAAGTGATCACTTTAACCAGCCAATGTCTAGTCGTAGGGCCTGTAATGCCTACATTTCTATGTTCGTCTTTATCTATCTTAAGAAATCAATAAAAAATCTTCATCTAAGATATTATTAATTTATTTTGTAGGGTTGAAAATGACAACATTCGTGTAGTGTGGTAATCAATCTAAGGTAGAATTTTAAAAATTACAAATGTATAAACTGATCATTTAAACCAGCCTATGACAGCTCTGTTAATCCCCAGACTTCCATATTTTTCTATATTAACGTTTATATGTCAATACAAAAAAGTTATTTCGCATAAAATATTTTTTCTTACGTTTGTATAATATGTGAGAGTAAATAAGAAAACCATGTATCCTTTATGACTCATAGGCTAACAGTAAAAAAAAAATTCTCTTTAACTGCAATACCTTAATTCTTAATAGATATTCACAAAATGAGGTGTGTTTTTAATAGTATAAAAAAATGAAGAAAAAATGTTACGCTTCCATTATGTATTAATCCATCATGTTAATAAATAGACAACCTGCCTTCCAACAGCTGTCAAAAATGATGAGGAAAACGAGGCATAATCGATTTAATCACTAAATATCTCGTTATCTTGTGTTTTGTATCGTAAAAATGTTTTATTAAACTATATAATGGTCAAATTAATTGATTCGGCAGTCACTTTGTTGAAATATCTATAATTTTTAATTTAAGGTTTACCTGGTAAATACCACTTCTTAAAAGCTATTGTGAAACGTGATCCAATGCATGTATATGTAAAACACAGTATACGGTGTTTGAAAATGATGCGGAATGCATCGAAACATGTGTCACTATAAGATTTTAGAAAAAGTGGTATTTACCAATTAAATCTTATTTAAAAAAAATGTATTATGGTATTAGCAAACCGCTATAAATTAATGAATGATATACCATCTATAAATTCACTATCTGTTCGAAAACGTTATAGTCTGACTTACGTACGTCTTCACTGGTTCTTAATCCCGGATTTGGTTCTTAGGACTTATCTCACTCTCATATAAATTCAACGCTTTCTTAGACTGGTACCGGTGGATGACCTGAAGTGTTAATCTGATCACCTCACATTAATATAATAAATGATTAATTTAAAACTGGCACTTCGTCGAACTCATATGATGGCCTAAGCACCATCGGATATACTTAAATGTATATATGTATATAAATATATATATATATATATATTATATATATATATATATATATATATATATTATATATATATATATATATATATATATTTATATATTTTATATATATATATATATATATATATATATATATATATATATATATATATATATATGTATATATATATATATATATGTATATATATATGTATATATATATATATATATATATATATATATATATATATATATATATATATATATATATATAAATATATATATATATATATATATATATATATATATATATATATATATATATATATATATATATATATATATATATATATATATACATATATATATACATATATATATATATATATATATATATATATATATATATATATATGTATATATATATATATATATATATATATTATATATATATATATATACATATATATATACATATATATATATATATATATATATATATATATATATATATATATATATATATATATATATATATATATATATATATATATATATATATATATATATATATATATATATATATATATATATATATATATATATATATATATATATATATATATATATATATATATATATATATATATATATATATATATATATATATATATATATATATATATTATATATATATATATATATATATATATATATATATATATATATATATATATATATATATATATATATATATATATATATATATATATATATATATATATATATATATATATATATATATATATATATATATATATATATATATATATATATATATAATATATATATATATATATATATATATATATATATATATATATATATATATATATATATATATATATATATATATATATATATATATATATATAGGCAATGGGGTATATCTGTCTCAGACCAAATTTAACAGCAGAGCAAAAACAAACTTGCGAAATTAAATAACTCATTTGTTTTTTGTATTTTTATATGTTTTTTGTATTTTTATATATTTTGTATTTTTGTATTTTACACCATTTTAGACATTTTGTGGAACAAACTTAGAAAATGAAAAATTTGACAGATATACCCTTTTGCCATTACACGACCGAGTTACATAAATACATTTTAATTCATGAGTTACAAAAAACAGGTATTTGTAACATTTCAATTACAAAATTTTACATATGTAATTTAATATAAATACCTGAATGAGGGGCGGGAGGGAGGAAATGTGGAAAAGGGAAAGATCAAAGTTCAAGCCCAAGACAAATAATGTGAAAATTGGGAAACACCACGATATGAATATGGACTTACTGGGTACGCGATCTCAATGCTGACGATGTCGAGTAGAATATATCAAAATTCCCATATTCATCGTCGAACAATTTTGACGAACGATAAATATAGGAACCTTGTTTAGAGTTTGTTCTACTCGTGGGAAGCACTAAGGTGTCAGTTGTCCTGGTGATCCGACCGGAAACTATAAAACTTATACGTTCCGGCATTTTCGGCGAATCAATGTATGAGTTTAACAATCTATAAAAGAAGATCACATCTGCTGGTTTTCTGCGATATACAGGTCAGAAAGAAACCAACTTAATTAAATGTATAAAATATAAGAGTCATTAAATATATATATTTTTTAAAAGAAGTCTTAAATAAACACTCGTTTATGTCCAGATTATTCGACATAACATAGTCTACGAGTATATCTGCCACATACCCAAGAACCTTTCCTTCGTCATTCCGAGTGTCGCAAGTTTATAAAAGGAGGTTCAAGATTACATTATTCAATGGAAGGTGGTTATGGCCACTCGCCACTTCCGGTGGACGGATATCCCAAAGTGCTACGACTTCCGGGTTTAATGCAAAATGGCGGAACCTGGATAGATAACTCTCCCCTGAGCCGATGATGATATATAGCCATTATCATGCGGGATTAAAATTAAGCTTCTTTTATAAGAAGTACTTATTTAAAAAAAACGTATGTAAATTCGTAGCAACTAAATTATATGGTATCGGCACTCTATGCTCCAAATTAAAATTAAATATATATGTATATATATATATATATATATATATATATATATATATATATATATATTATATATATATATATATATATATATATATATATATATATATATATATATATATATATATATATATATATATATATACATATATATATATATATATAAACATATATTATATATATGTATATATATATATATATATATATATATATATATATATATATATATATATATATATATATATATATATATATATATATATATATATATATATATATATATATATATATATATATATATATATATATATATATATTATATATATATATATATATATATATATATATATATATATATATATATATATATATATATATATATATATATATATATATATAATATATATATATATATATATATATATATATATATATATATATATATATATATATATATATATAATAAAAGTGGTTTTTAACTCTAAATATTAACTTTATATCACTCTGGACTGATACCGGACTGAAACTTGATCACTTTGTCTTTATTAATGATCAATA